>NC_056732.1:81921065-82045062 GCF_019279795.1 Protopterus annectens | reverse complement strand
ATGTGTTGTGTAGTGTGTTTATGCACATTTCCATGGCCTCTCTCGTGGCTGTTTACTTTCAGCCATTCTAGTCTTCCGGGGGCGTGTCTGCTTGCAGGGCTTAGCCTACAGACACGCCCCCTACTCTCTTACACGGACCGTGTAAGAGTTACTAGTGTGATTCAGCATGCCTTATGCACCTCATGCATATGCATGACATGCTGACATCACACAGTTTCACTGCAGCCTCCGTGTAAGAGTTATAACTCTTACACGGAGGCTTCCTGAATCTGGCCCATTATCTCCCGGTTTCAGCAAGCTCTGCACGGAGTGCAGGAATAGTGCAAGAGCTGCTACACGCAATATGGCTGATGAGCGATCAAGGAACTAGCTTCAGGGATGTGCACAAGTGCTCCTACACTATTCCTGCATGGACATCACTGCTATATGCTAATTACCCCATTTGCTGGTGAAAAACATGCAAATGAGGTGAATTACCTATCCAGGAAGCAGGCAGGCATCTGTGCAGGAATAGTGTAACCTGCAGAAATGTATTCTGTTACTAACCAAATACATTTCTGCAAATTACAAAACAGAGGCATGACAGCTCCAAAGAAAGCATGTATTCAATGTAGTAGGCATGCCAATGGTGAAATATATGGCCAGTGGCATGAGAAATAGTTGCAAAATTATAAAAAATAACTTTTATTTTTTGTGGCCGATTTTGGCAGTAGGGCAGCGGTGCGCAAACGGGATTGGCTCAAAAATAAGAAAAAACCGTTGGAAATAAGCTTTTAAACCCAAATCAGCATTTTGCCATGGTAGTCAATGGCATGCATAAGACATGCATAAGACATACCAGGGAATAGTGATTGCTGAGGGGGAAGTCTCAGTGAGAGTGTGGTAACTATGAATTAGCATTCTGTTTTATGCAAATGAGGGGGTTGATACTGAATCACAGATTTCCCCGCAGTGTTAGCTTGCACCCAACCATGTAGGTGCAGCAACACCATGGTATAAGTATAAGAGCTAGATGACCTCATAAAGGGGAGTGTCATGCATGCTGTAAACTTATTGGAGCTCTGTGGCCCGTGTTTGAACTTAGCTAAGCACACCTAAGGAAGGGGATGTGTCTGAGGCTGCCTAGCAGTGGTTACATTACCTAAATGGGTGGGCGTGCCATGCACTGGGTTTTAAACAAAAAAAAAAAAAAAACCAGGAAATAGCAGCTCTGTTCACATCAGAGCACTGGGTATGTGCACCGTGCCTTGGGGCTTAAACAGGAAGGCAATGGTAAAGGAAAAAATCAGTAGGAAGGCAGTCAAAGAGAACTAACCTAGCTGGCAGGTGAAATGTATCAGTATCAACCAATTACACATGGAACAGCCTAGCACACTACTATAAACTATGCAAACACCTTCCAGTCTGGTTTTTCCCACAAACTCTACACCACCGATGTACAAAGATGTAGAAATTTTACCTGGTAAAACTAACAAAATGTTAGGGGCTGCTTTTGCTCTCATACAACAATTTGAGGTGAAGAGAAGGAGAAGAGTGTACAGACCCAGGGTAACCTACCAGGGACTACATGAGCTGGAGATAGTGGAGCGCTATAGGGTGGACAGGGACATTCTACAGCGAATTGTTGAGCTGTGCAGGCCACGCCTCACACACAAAACCAACAGAGGGGAACCCATCCTACTGGATACCAAGGTATGTGCAGGCTTAAGAATACTAGCCACAGGTACCTTCCAAAGGCTAACTGGGGGTATCACGGGGATCTCACAAGCATCAGCATCCAGGGTATTCCACCAGTTCCTGGATGCCATGTCAGCACATGCCGGTCAGCACATATATTTCCTCAACACCTGTGAGGCATTAACCAGCAATATGCATCTCTTCCACCAAATAGCAGAATACACTGAGGTAGTGGGTGCTATAGACTGCACGTACATACACATCAAAGCACCACCCAGTGAGCGGGGTAGGGTCTACATAAACTGCAAGGGCTTCCCCTCCATTAACTGCCAGGTCGTGTGCGATGCCCTGGGCATTATCTTGAATGTGTGTGCTGGCAGCCCTGGAAGCTATCACGACTCCCACATCTGGCATATGACACAGCTGTACAGTGCCAGTGGGGGCACCCCATATGGCCACCTAGTGGGGAATGCTGATTATGCACTGGAGCCATGGCTGATGACACCCATCAAAAATGCACACAAACCTAAACAAGAACTCCATAATGAGGCACACGCACAAAGCAGAATCATAACAGAGCATGTGTTTGGGATTCTCAAGTCATGGTTCTGCTGCCTGGATATATCCAGTGGACCCTTGCAGTACTCTCCAGCTACATGTACACAGATGTTCATGGTATGTGCCATGCTACACAATATGATCCTGTGGAAACAGCTGCAGTAGGAACAGCACAGGAAAAGGCCACACAACCCCCCCCACCACCATTGCCAAGAACATCACAGGCACAGAGGGACTCAGAGAAGGAACAAACTGAGGATGCCCATGTAGGCAGAAGGAGGCATGCCCAGTATGCCCACACTTTGGCAAAGAGGCAACGCATAGCACATACAGTGACACGGTAGGGACCCAAGGAATGACACCTCTCTCTGACTCGCACATACAGTAAAAGGGATGGCAAACATGACACTATCTGTGCTTTACCATGTATAGTGAATGTACTATGTGCATCTGACATAGTCAGCCCTCCAGCACCATCCTCAATACTGGCACAGCCACAAGGTAAGTCATTATTCCTATCAATTGTTCTGATATTTGTGTCTATGGTATGGATGTGAGCATGCAAGGGAATCGGGTGGTTGAATGGGATGGCAGCAGATAGTAGACACCTATATGGGCAGCATGAAATCCATAACAAATACTGGTGTCAACATACTAGGCAGTAATAGACAAGGTGACAAATCCCACTGCAGTACATGTCAGTACATGTGGTGGCCCAAATTTGTGTCCATAGGACACACACATGCATGTCAATGAGGCTCACATACCCAACACCAGCCTCAGCCAGCAGGACAGGTGTAGATGACCATAAAAAGAGCCTGGGCTAAGGCCTCCAATTGATGGCAATGGTGAACAGCCCCCTCCAGACCTACGCATACAGACTATAACAGGTCTGGCAGTTGTATGTTAGTTCTGAAGGGTAAGAAGTCTGAAACTGAACTGTAGGTCAATGAAACCTAAGATCTGTACTCTACTGATATGCCTCCAGTCTGCATGACAGGTCAGAATACAATATGAAATGGAAGCCAACAGAGTACCTGAAATGCCAGTACAATCATAGCAAATGTTTAAAGTCATCAGCTGTGCCCCCCCCCCGACAATCATATGCAGAAATGCAGTAACATGTACGTGTCGGTTTAATAACAGTGGAGCACAGATTACCTGAGCTGGCCCAATTTACAAGATAGATTGTTGCATGTGCACAATATGCAAGGGTCCATGTGTTAGGTTGTTGTGTGTTCAATATTGTCTGGAAATGGTTAGCATGTAGGCATGGAGGGTTGTGCCTCAGTGACCTATGGCCAGTACTGTTGATGAGAGGACCATGTTCCAACAACTGCAGTGCCAACCACAATGCTTCTCAGCAAAACCCATTTAAGCAGTCGTTCATACTGTCCAGATGTCAATATCTGTCACCATCTGAAAGATGGACATGTCATGAATGTGGGCCCAGACATACACACAGGTGGAAGTACCCTAGACAGAGTACATAAAATGTAACTGTCAACTGCACACACCTTTGGAATTGTACATACAGGTTAGCAGCACATTAGTTGTCTGTGTAGTATGGAATAAGGATGTAGGCTGACCAATCAATGGCAGACCACAAAAGGCACAGTTATGAAGTAATGAGAGAATGCCTATGTCCCCGCACAAAGCAGTATAAGGGGAATGTCCCAGGTATATCTGTGAGTAAGCTGCAAAAAGTTTCCATATCAGACATGCACTAAGCTCACCCCACCATCAGCCACAGGTTTATCAGAGGTCATATCCTTGCTGTTGGGAATGAGTACAGTATGACCCTCACTTCTGTATGGGAATACACACAGAATGCAGCATGCTGAAGAGGTGTCCCATGCAGGTGTGTCCCTATCTGTAAGCAGCACCCTGCCAGCATCCAGACCAATGGATTAATATGGACAGGAACTACTGCCATTAGCACCTCACACACGTACCCTGTCACCACAGGGGAATCCAGTGGCTCACAGCCTGGGAATGTAGGAGTGATAGAATGCACTGGCCTGCTACAGATAGCCTGCATCAATACCAAATGGCCTACAGTCCTCTGTCAAAGGCCTGTGCCTCACCCATAGTGCCAATTTATGTTATCTCATGGGGTCCCAACTAACAACATAACACAGTCAACAGAACACAAATGCAAGGCCATGTTGACAAATCCCAGTAGCATGCCCACCATGTCCTACTGCATGAACTATGGACCAACCCCTACATACTGCTGGGATGAAGGAACAACTATAGGGATACATCTCAGATATCGCTCGCATAATGTTAAGAAGAGAATAGAATAACAGAGTGGGGGGCATAGAAGCATGGACGGCATGGACTGTGTGAAGTCTGAAACTCTGATGTGTGCCCATACTACTCCTGCCTGCAAACCCAGTAATGGATGGCTACAAACCTGCTCATAAATCACAATGTGAAGGGGAAATGACCAGATATATGCGTCCTGCCTCTGTGTAACCTGTGTGAATTTGTACAGCTGAGAGGTATGGCCACAGCAAGGTAAGGCCATTCTGTTACGTCGATATATGTACAAGAAGGGGATCCTCAGCCACCACAGTACCATGGTGCTGGACCATTTACACAGACCTATCAGTAAGTGTCTGCAGCTACCCCTCTAGAATGGCATGAGTGTGCAAGAATATGTAGACTGCAGACCACAATACTGGACACAGCTTCATTCATCTTGTATTTCCCAGGAAATAACTATGAGCAAATAAGTATATCTGTCAGTAGCTGATAACATAATACATCACAGTGTAA
This sequence comes from Protopterus annectens, assembly GCF_019279795.1. Classification (NCBI taxonomy): domain Eukaryota; kingdom Metazoa; phylum Chordata; order Ceratodontiformes; family Protopteridae; genus Protopterus; species Protopterus annectens. The sequence continues at coordinate 82,040,043 of NC_056732.1, read as the reverse complement.
AACAGAACATCTCTGCTAACACCAACCATGTAACACAAGCAGCACAGGCACAATAGTTATAGTATTCCACTATCTGTCGCCCATTGTGACTCGATATTGTCAACCTATCTACAGATATCCTGCAGATACAGGTTGCTAGCTGTAGGTGTAAAACACCAAACCCTGGACTGGTGTACAACCTACTTGGAATGGATTCACACACTCAGTACAGAAGGTCATACTGGGCATGCTTCTGCACTTAGAGAAATGAAGTCCATGTCTGACAATACAGTGGGCTATACACATCTGTCAGTCACAGATGTCTGTGCACACACACCACATTGTGCACCATTCATGCTTTGCACACACATTTGATAGGAATACTCACACATATCCTAGGCCAACACACTATAATATGTCAAACATACACACACACAGATGTGGGGAAGAGAGAGACAGACAGTGACAGAGAGATTTCCATCATGAGGCCTGTCCCACCCACCAAACATCCAATTGGCCAGTATCACATGATGTGCTGATGCCAATTACTGTAGACATTGCTTTTGGTAGCCCTCAGCCCTTTAGTGTCTGTGGTGCTTGTGATAACTGTGTAGCACGATAGTACAAATCAGTATTCATCTAGCATTTATATACCCAGCCCTGTCAAATGTAAAGTTGTGTGTGAGTGAGTGTTGTGTCTGTGTTTCCAGAGGAATGGTTTATGGCCCATTCAGACACACTGCACTTCCCATTGCCCATGTTAGCACTCCTGCTGATGTCAGTCAACTTGAAACAACTCCCTGGCCAAGTCTCAGCCCTATAAGCTGAGTGGTGCTTGTGATACGTGTGTAATTCTGTAGTATAGAAAACTAGTTAGGTAGGAGTTCTTATCCCAGACATGGCAACTGTGAAATTCTGTGTGTGAAGATGAACGATTTTGAGGCCATTCACAGTCACTACACCTCCCATTGCCCTACTTTAGCATGCCTGCTGATGTCAGTCAACTTGAAATAACCCTTTGGACAAATGCCAGCCCCATAAGCTCTGTGGCGTTTGCGATAACTGAGTAATGCTATAGTGTAGCATACTGTTTAGGAAGGAGTTCTAATCCCAGACATGGCAACTGTGTATGTTTGTGTGAGAGAGTTTGTGTGTCTTTGATGATACCTGCTTTTATGGATATTGACACTTACTACTCTTCCCTTACACCTCCTTTGGCACTGCTGCTGATGTTAGTCACCTTCAAAGATACCTGTGGAGAGCTCTTTAACATATAAGCTCTGTGGTGCTTGCGATAACTGCATAATGCTATAGTGTAGCATACTAGTTAGGTAGGAGTTCTAATTCCAGGCATGGCAACTGTGTGTGTTTGTGTGGAGAGTGTGTGTGTCTTTGGTGATACCTGATTTTATGGACATTGACACTTATTACTCTCCCCTTACCCCTTCTTTAGCACTGCTGCTGATGTAAGTCACCTTCAAAGATACACAGCTGTCTAACATGTAAGCTCCATGGTGCATGCCATAAATGCAGAACAATGTAGTAACAGTAATTATATAGGTATGGGTTTGAATCTCATCCGTGGCAAGTCTTTGTGTATGTAAATATGTATGCCTGTACATTAAAGATGTTGGCCCCATTTACACCCAGTACACATCTCAGAGCCTGACCTTTGCAGTCCTGCAGATATCATCCACCTTAGAAGTTCCTATTGCCAACCCTAAACCAAGTAAGTTCAGCAGTGCATGTAGTAAATGTGTAACATAATGGTCTGGAAGGATTGTTAGATAGAGGTTTGAACCTCACCCCTCTCAAATGTAAATTTGTGTATGGCAAATTATTTTTGGAATTTCTCACCCACTACATCACCCAATGCCAGTATTTACAAGAGCTGGTGATGTTCCTCACCTTAGAAGTACCTTGGGACAATATTCATCCTATAAACTCTGTGGCACATGCAATAAATGCGATGCACTATAGTAGCAATACATAGCTAAGTAGGGGTTTGAATCTCAGTACTGACAAGTGTGTGTCTGTCTGTCATCAGTATTCTGTGTGGAGTTTGCTGTGATTGTGTAATAACAGGATTCATTGTGTGGTGGGTTTTGTTAAATTATTATGTTGAGGACCTAGTATATGTCACAATGTCCACCTTAAAAGGACAACAGATGTCAAATACTGGAGAGGTTGGTCTAGACAATGAAAGCCCTACATGTGACATTATGGACTGGTGAACAATATAGGCAACCCTTCTATTACTCAGAGAACACTCTCCACCCACGTCTCATACACAAACACACTTGGCTAGGCAACAACCACTATATTGGTAGTTCCCTGCATATTGCCTCACAGATAGTAACTATGGTGTGATTGGAGTGGACTACATGCCTGTTGACCACAACAGTGCCACTGACATCAGAAAGTACTTTGATGTGTTACATCTCCTGACTGAGTGTGTGTTATCCAGCAAGTAAAAGGACATGGCACCCTGTTCCATCCCCTCAGTAGCCAAATAAATGTGTACAATGGCCCTTTTGCTATGTTCCCCACTGGATGCCCGCAACAACTATGGAGTCTGCAAACATAACCCACAAAGGGAATACCATGCCTTATACACATGCCCTGTATGGACAGATGCCACTAACTCCACTGAATACCCGTATTATGCTTCAATGTAGGTGCAAGCACGACCTCAGTTACATAACCAGGTCTCACCAAATGAGGTCAGGAATGCTACATCAGAAGATAACAATCTGTCCACACAACATGCCCCAGAGACCTCAAGTACACTTCCACACATCAAAGAACATGCGTGTGGGACGTGCACAACCCAGACACTGTCCATGTTATAGAATATAGATCACATAGATGGGAAGCAGTGCGCATCACTGGCCACCCACAATAGTAACCCAGATGAGTGGAAGGTGAATACAATACCCACCCCTGAGGACCACACCAGGGACTACACCCCTGAGCCACTCTGGGGACTATTGTCATGTGGCCTGATGCCAAGGTATTCCCTTGGCCTAGCCTTGTACAGCCTTCAGGCCCATTCATCTACTACATACCTGTGAAGCAATGACCCTATGGATCTCAGTACTGCAAATATGTGTGTGTGTGTGTGTGTGTGTGTGTGTGTGTGTGTGTGTGTGTGTGTGTGTGTGTGTGTGTGTGTGTGTGTGTCTATATCAGATAATCAAAAGCTTATAAGTCCGAAGCTCACAACTTCGAACTGCAAACCTCGAAAGCTGACAAAATCGAATCTACAAAAGAAAATACTAAATACTCCCCCCCAAAAAAACACTCTATGCAGGGGGTCAAGCCCCCCGCTACTTAAATATACCAACTCCGAGATCGCACTATAGCGCAGTAAAGGGAAATCTTCCCTTCCCGCACTCTATGGTGATCTCTGTTCTACGGTTCGATGTTTTTGCTCTTCAAGGTTTGAAGTTCAAAGTTTTGAGCTTCAGACTTATCAGCCTTCGATGTTCTGATATAGACCCATGTGTGTGTGTGTGTGTGTGTGTGTGTGTGTGTGTGTGTGTGTGTGTGTGGAGATGAATGATTTTGAAGCCATTCACACTCACTACACCTCCCATTGCCCTACTTTAGCACGCCTGCTGATGTCAGTCACCTTGAAATAACCCTTTGGCCATGTTTCCGCCCTATAAGCTTTGTTGCATTTGCGATAACTGCATAATACTGTAGTATAGCAAACTAGTTAGGTAGGGGTTCTTATCCTAATCCTGCCAACTGTGAATATGTGTGTGTTTCTATGAGAGAATGAGTGTGTGTGTCTTTGTTGACACCTGATTTTGTGGACATTCACACTTACTACACTTTCCTTACTCCTCCTTTAGCACTGCTGCTGATGTCACTCACCTTCAAAAATACCTTTGGACAACTCTCCAACACGTAAGATCCATGGCACGTGCAATAACTGTGTAACACTGTAATAGCAATACATAGTCAGATAGGGGGTTTGAAACTCAGTATTGGTCTGTGTGTGTGTCATCAGTATCCTGGTTGGGTGATAGTGTAATAACAGGATCCATTGCAGTGTGGGTTTCGCTACATCATTATATTGAGGACCTATATGTCCCAATGTCCACATTACAAGGCCAACAGTTTTCAAACACTGTAGAGGTTGTTGTAGACATTCCACAGCCATAAATGTGTACAGCCATATGCAATTACTATGCGACAGTATGGATTAGTAAACAATATAGGCAACCATTATAATACCCAGATACCACTCTCCACCCACGGATCGTACACAAACACGCTTGGCTCTTACTCCCTTCCTTTCTTACTTTATCTCTCTCTCCCTCTCTCTCTGGTGGATGTGGAAAAGTACATCTGTTTTGCATAGGTAGCAGCTTGACTTTTGTAGGTAATACTCATGATCAGCTGATAGCCTGTGCACAAATTGGAGTCCCCCACTTGCTAATTGCATGTGGAACAGCTGTGGTATCATTCCTATAGCCAATTGCATGGAAATACACTCCTATAACTAAGCACTTCATGTGGGTGTTGGTCCTTTTCCTTCACTGTGAGCAGGACTTCATGTGGTTGTCTGACAAACAGCATCACAGAGGGTAGTTGGAAATACCTCTTACAAAATACACTGTGGAGACAGGCCAGCAAACAGGAGGGGGATGTTCCATACAAGGGGACAGAATGTAAGTATTGCTGTTCTAAATTTGAAGTAATGTTGGTTTAACAGGGTTTATGTGGATATGGCTGTTCTACATGATTTAAAGTCTGGCAAGACAGTGTTATGTGGTTGAGGAAATTCTCACCTGTAGGGATATCTGCAGACTGGCCAGAGTTTTGCATCTGAGATGTGGTATGTTACTCACACATTTCCTATCTTTCGAAATGCAGTAGCATACTCTGATGATTGGAGTCAGTATATGGTGACATCCATGTGTATTACTGACTTCATATCCCTCAGAAGAGATATGTCACAACAAACCCTGTTACACCAGGAATTTTCTCAGTTTATTACAGCAATATGTCAATATTTGCCCTGTGTTTGTGCCTCTGTCCCCCAAGTCTGTCACCCTTTGTCCATATGTCATGCAGTAAGAGGTGCATATGTACAGTATATCATTACTTACTGACATAATTCCTAATAACAAGCCAGTGATATATCAGACTGCTAGACATGTTATGTATAGTAGGCCTTATATTTGAGGACAAAACCTGGCAGTTCTGTTGTAGTCTGTACAGTAGTGAGGTCTGTGTACTTATGGTGATTGTTGACAGAGTGTCAGCATTGTGTAGCAGTGTATTGTGAATATGTTACTTGGCCTGTGTACAGACTGTGGTAGATGTCAGTGTTCTTGGTCCTGTTCTATCTAACATTGCATGCTGCTCCATTTTCTGGTACCCTATCAGTGTATATGTTTGTAGGGCCAGACTGAGACATGTCCCATACCACAGTCAGGCATCAGACTACACTGTGAACTGGGCCAGTATATGTAGGGTTAGTATGTGAGTGGCAAATATGAGGATGGTTTTGTTCACACAGTCCATATACTGTACTATTAATTAGGTTTACCATAATGTGACTGTGTTGAGATTGGTTGTGGGTATGCACTTTCACCGTGTGTCTGTTACTCTGTGCTGCTACATGCCTGTAGTGCCTGCTATATTTGCAAGTACATGTGTAGTCCCCCATAAGAAACTTGGGTCAGTGTTGTGGCAGTCTGTCTGTAGTTTACACAGTGCTTTGTGACATGCCTAGCAGCTCAGTGTATTTACCTAGTGTTATGTTACGTCCAGATATTTGTCAGATGTACTGTTGCCTGGCCACCATATTTGTTGTGTATTTTTGAAAAATCAGTGGGATGCTGTGAAGATGTATGTCACTAACTGGTGGGAAGTATGTGGGCTTGGGACCTGTGCTCCTCCAGTTAATATGTGTTAGGACAGACAGGAGGGTGTGAATGCATCAACTGTGTGAGCTAATCTATTCCAGTATTTGTGTGATTTCCCCATTTTCATGGCTGTAAAAATCCCCTTTGTCAGGCTTGGTCCACACGTCTTGCACTAAGGAGTTCTATGCATACCTATGGACCGATCAGATTGTTTTAGACTGTCCACATTTATTGGTCAAATTTCTGCTGTATTCCACAAGATCATTACTGTGATTTGTGTGGTACTTCACTATGGTGATTTTATGATGTCTGTCAGTAACTGATGGCATACATGTCAGTATCAGAAGTGACTTCCTACACAAAATGTCTGTTGACACAACCCCTGTTACTGTAGCAACATTCTACATTTATACCTGCAATACTTGTATTACATTTCCTTGCACTAAGAGGTTGTGATTTTTGGTGCTGAGGTATGACTCCACTACATGTTATGGACATATGTTATATATACATGAATATATATATATATATATATATATATATAGATATGTGTGTGTGTGTGTATGTGTGTGTGTGTGTGTGTGTGTGTGTGTGTGTGTGTGTGTGTGTGTGTGTTTGTACATGTAAACATATATCTACATATGTATGTATATATATATATATATATATATATATATATATATATATATATATCTCCATATCCTTGTTATGTGTAAACATGAGTGTTGTATATACCTTCCCAGATGTATCCCACCATATTTATCTGATATGTGTATATTTAAATGCAAATACATGACTGATTCAAAACAATTTTCACTTACAAGTACTAAACAATTGTAGTAGTCAAAGCAGTTGTTCACTACTATTCAGTATGTGTACTGAATGATATATTTGAAAAAACAGCCATCATTTTCACAGCTCAGATGGCTTAGTGGTTAACTGCTGTGACAATAGTGTTCAGGCTCCTGGGTTCAAGACCTGCATGGGCTGTTTATTTTGTTGCTAGGCAGATCAAGGATTGTTGAATACAGAGTAGTTAAGGCAATTTTGTGCAGCTTTAAGCGGGTTTGCGTGCGTTTGCGAGACAGAAAGCATTGCTAACATATGGTTAAATGAAAAGACACTTACACCATGTAGGCTTTGCTTACCAGTGTGCATAGCTGCTTAATATTTACATTTATGCAATGCTTACACCTGCTAAGCATAGCTCAGCCCTGGTAACCAGTGATCACATTCTGGTCTGATAAAATAACAAGGTAATGACATCTTTAATAAGTGTATTTAATTCCATGTACATAACATGCTTCTATGTGCTGTCATTACACTATCAAAGGGTGCGATTATACTGTATGGGATACCTCAGTATACATGACTAGTACAACAATGTTTTCCCTTTGCATGTGTTTCATACATGTGTAGTATCCCAGGGTATATGCAGTCACACTTGCATATATTGTAACATTATGTTACTACTTTTATCAATGCTTTTCCAAGTAAAAATAGATTGCAAATTGTAGTACTGGAACCATACACCCCTGCATGTAAAGCTGGACTCTTAGTACTATCAAGTTATCAGTGTGTGAGCTGTATGTTATTAAGTATCTCCTATTGGATATTGATTTGATATGTGGATATTAACTGTAGACTACTATGTGTTTAGGACATGTCATTGAGGGCTACTGTCATCTAGTAATGCCATGCCTATCAGTGTCAGACATCTATCTGTCAAAACATTCATCCTAATGCATAACCTGTTGGCTAGCTAATTTCTGTCTGTCCACTGTACAGATGTGCAGATGTCAGGTATCCATCTTGGCTGATTTCAGGTGATCTATGATTGACTGACACTGACATGTTTGCCCAGCTGTGTTATGAATGCCTCAGCTAGGAAACTCCGCCCTGTATGCACCACATGCCATGGATACCGCAACCAGACTACCACAGTCAACAGAACATGTTTGGGTACAGGTCTCTAACCCATTCACTGGCTATGTTATGCAATATATGTTGCATACGTGTCAATTGGAGCACTTCACTGGCCCTCTGCAAGAGAAAAACAGATGACTGGATGTTGAATTTAACTGTTACCCTGGGGATCGCTCAAGTGGCATCAGTTGATAGATAGCCTGCTGACAAATGTCAGGTGGCATGATACCACTGTACCCACATGCCCTACTCTTCAAATCTCTCCATGGACATTAGCCTGGTACACACCTAGCAACACCTGCACCTATGCACCCCAGTACTGACAAATGTGTAAGTGTGCATTACTGAGAACAACAGAGTCTGTCTGCTTGTAAACTTGTAGTTGACAATACTCTGAGGGCCTTCTCACCCACTACATCCCCCACTGCCATACTTAGAAATGGCTGCTGCTGTAATTGACATTAAATGTACCTTGTTACACTCTTCACCCTATGGGCTACCTGGAGCTAGCATTACTAGAATAACACTGATCTACATATGGGTAGAGAGGTGTGGGTTACCTTCTAAGTCCTGGCAAGTGTGTGTATGTGTGTGAGAAAGTGCATATGTGTAGGAGACAGCAGTCTGAGGCCACATTCTCCAAATACAATAAGCCTTCCCATACATTATAAGGGATAGAGATGTTGCTGACATTAGGAGAGCCATGACAAGCCCTCACCCTACTATCCCTGTGGCATGTGCAATAAATGCATATCCCTGTAGTAGCACTGATTAGATAGACAAGGGGTTGTATTGCAGTCCTGGTCAATGTCTGATTGTGGGTATGTTAGAGCATTATCATGGGTTTCAGTGAGTACAATATCCAATGTAGGGTGTGGGTGCTGGGTATACTGTCTTATCATGGTACCCCTAGTACATGTCCTAAGGTCCACTGTATGAGGACCGCTGTCAGAATCAACCATACAGGTAACTGATTACACTATTCAGCCCAATGATGCATGTACTGTGAGCAAAATCTCTGTAACAGAATGGGCTCACTGACAAGGTAGTTAGCACTGCTAAACCCAGGTCTGTCAAATGCATCTATGACTGTATGCATTTTTCAATGTGTATATGACAGTATGTCATACTATGTATTGTTCATTAATACCCAGTACATCCCACATTACCATACTGTTCAAGGCCTGGTGATGTTCTTCACTTAACAGGAAACTCGGGACATACCTCACCCTAAAAGCTCTGTGGTGTGTGCAATTAAAGCCAAACACATCAGTAGCAATAAGTACCTAGGTAGGGGTTCTGCTCTCATTGTTGCCAAGTAAGTGTGTGTGTATGTGAAGGGCTCTACTTCAGTTTGCAGAAAATATATGTCCTAGGAGATCATTTGTCCGAGAACTAACTGTTTAAAGGTAACATTTCAAAGCAATCATCTTGTGGAAATACATTCAATCAAAACTAGTAGTGGATGTGTAAATGTCCTCTTCCCCATTGTACAGCTGTACCGCGATACAGGAGTTGGTATATATTCATGGGTGTGGTTGTTGTGGCCACAGCCACCCACATTGGGGTTACTGTTGTGGGTATCCCCCCACTTAGTGTGCTGTTATACTGTACAGTTTACATTAACAGGTTAAGTAATTGTTAATCACACTATGTGTGGCTCTATGCCATCCCGCACTCTCCAAAGTGGGGGGGTGGGGCTGTGCCACTGACACTAGCACACCTATATTTACCAACTGCAGGATTGTGCTTCATTGGGGAAGAGGACATATACCCTGCCAGTACAATAGTCAATGACATTAAACTGGCAAACTGATTATTTCCTGATGTGATGTTTTGGCAATTTGGTCTGGGTGGAATTACATAGGCCAAAATGAGTTCACTGCAAAATGAAGTGCATCCATGTGAACAGTATTCTCTGTGTATTGCATCAACACCAAAGCCTGTGTGTGTGTGTGTGTGTGTGTGTGTGTGTGTGTGTGTGTGTGTGTGTGTGTGTGTGTGTGTATTATTCACAGTCATTTGGTATGTGCCACCCAGTACACTTACAATTGTCCACTGTAGAAGAGCTGCTGACATCAGCCACCATGCACTCACCTGTATACACCTCTCAGACATATCAGCCATGTGGCACATGTAGTAACTGTTATACAGACCTGTTACCTGTGTTCAGCTGTATCCAGGATATGACACAGTCAATGTGTCACCACAGTGCTACACCCCTTGTAGGACAGGACAGCAGACCAACATCCTGCTGACACAAAGACACCTAGAACACAGACAGAATACATTATGGAAACTACAATCAGTGTTAATAACAGCTATAATGCATCATGGCTGGACAGCTACACACCCTGACATGTAAGCATTAATCATTCCAGCTGAAAACATGTTAAACAGCATTACATTGCTAAACCTCAGGACATTCACCCTGTGCATCAGAACCATATTGGCATGTCCCTGCATCGATGGTATGGATGACAGAGATGTGGCACAGGTATAATCATATGCACAGGGTGTGTTGCGGGTTTGCCAGAGACCTAGGCTGAGCTGTTTGGTTGACACAAAATGTGTGGGTTAGGGGGTTCTTTATTAAATGGGCTGTGCAGATGTGGTGTGTGTAGGTATGGAGGTGCCCTAGCTGTGTTGGTGAAGTGTGTGTGTATGTATGCACACGTCTGTCATGTGGCTGCCCTATACAGGGGTTTGTTGGACAGCTGCAGACTGTACATGGCAGGGTGTACATTTCACTGTCTCCGGCCATGGACATGGGAACTGTGCCTGCCAGGGGTTTAACAGGCACTACCAGGCAGAAGCCCAGATATGTTACTCTCCCCCTGATGATGACAATTGTCCACTGGATCCGTGTTCCTGTTGGGACCAGACAGGATCACATGCACGTGGTCTGCTGCATTGTGGTGTGGACAGCACCCCCCTGCAGTGCTGGTGCTGATACTGCCACTATGGGAGTGGCCGTGAGTAGTTGCACATCCACGTAGATCTCCACGGTTGGTGTTGTTGACCTACGTCCACGTGGCCACCACCCTACTCCCACCACATGTTCTACCACAGACACCACACTGTCGAGGATTCCCACCATCTCACCCAACCGTCTATCCAGGACCTATACAAAATAGCAGTGGGCACCTGCAAGATCACAGATGTCAAGTACAGCAGAATGAGTAGCCCTCTGGAGCCTCAGACTCTGTCTGGCATAACGTTACATACGGCCCGAAACATGCATCTGGTGACACCTGCTGGGCACTTCTGCCAAGGGCATGATGGCCAGCAACCCTCCTACAAGCACCCCTGTACATCTGACTGTGTGGTACCTCACTGGTCATCTGGCTATTGCTGCTGTGTACAGACACACTGGCCATAGTCCACACACTGTCCTGTCCCATGCCACCACCGACAACTGTCTAGCATCTATAGCCACTGGCGATGGGGTATGTATGGGCATTGAGACTTTGTGTGGGGATGGGGTAGGTAAAAGTGGGATGTCAACCGATGGCACAGCTTCAGCCCCTGACAACCCTGCCTGTGCCTCACCATGCCTATCATCATTGTCAGAGTTTGTATGGACACTAACATCAGTTTGCCTGCAGGAGGGACCCTGACCCACCTTGCCACCTGTGAGGGGCAAACAAAAAATCTTAGTTAAGAACTGTACATTATGGTTTAGCCTCTACACACACACACACACACACACACACACACACACACACACACACACACACACACACACACACTTGCAGGTAAGGTGGCACAAAGATATTACACAGAACTCTCATTACCCAACAGTCAACATGCATGATGTATGGCACTCAACAGCATGCACTGCAGCCATACTCAGTCCTTGTTACCAACATTATACATCTATGTGATGCATGAGTTGTGTTAGTAGGTGATGTCCCTTCCCCTGGAACACACTGCACCCATGTACACAGTATTGCTGTGCACCTGTACAGCGCACTGGCATGTACTGTGCACCATACCTCATGAGTGCACACACCATTGCTGAATGTGTATATGTATGGCAGTTATGTCTGTTCTGTTGCTCACAGCCCCTATATGTTTGTCTGACACATATCTGGGATGATATGAGGACTGATGTCAATAGTTAATGCCTGACCTCTGCTTTGCAGACCTCATCATCAGCAGTGCATGTATGAGCAATAAAATCCAAATACACTGGCAACCTTCAAAGCTTAATGTGGATATGAGGAGTGTACATACCCTTGTTGACATGCCAGACTCTTCCATGATATGCTGTGGAGCCACAGTACTGCATATGTTAACATTACACACACCTGATATGTGACATATGACCTGTGCAATCCAATGCAGTATCAAACAAATGTGTTAATCGTGCATATGCTGAATGAGATGCATACGATATGTGGGTTGCATATGTGTGCAGACCTTTAACACAATGGTTTATTGCAGCACCTGTTAAGTGAACTACAGCAGTCACTATTCCTGGAAGGGGTATACTAGCAGGGCCCATCTTCTCTTGCCATTATTTGGTCACTCCGCCCTACAAATGTCCCCCAACTCTACCGGATTGCAAGGTCAGCTCATGTGCACAGCCTTTGGTGGTCACACAGTGCCTTCACTATTGCTGTGGAGTCAGGGCTATGTCTGGCACAATTCATGACCTTGACTGTGTTCAGATACAGCCATTCTTAGCAAGCTGTGGATGTATGCTTCAGTTCACTGTTGTGTTTCAGGATGACACCCCTCCCCATTTTCAGCCTTATTGCAGATACTTAACAACTATGGGCCACACATGAGTGTTATTATGCAGTGTTCCAAAGTCTGAACACCATGTCTACCGGCCTAGTTCCTGCTAATGAACAGCAAACCTAAAGGTGTAGACTGGCACCAGCAAGGTAAAAATAGTGATGGTGGCCCTGAGTGGAGTGAGGTGTTGCTTGTGCACCACATGTTTTTTTATGAATACTGTCTGTAGGTTTCAGCCGCGGTCTCATGACACCACTAAACATTGCAACACATCCCTTTGGGAGACCTAATGTTATGGATATGCTACCTGTAGGGAGCCTGCATGATGTTTACTGTGGAACAACTCTTCTGTCTGATTACCCTAACCCATAGGCCACACGTATGCAGATTCCAGGTGATTGTCGAAACAGGTACTGCACACGCAGTACTTGCTAGACATTCCTGCAAGTCCCTCAGTGTTGCTACATGTTTCAGGGCAACCTCTGTGACCAGTGTGCAACATGTGTTGTCATCTGTTTTGGATGGACATCTGTTTATTTTCTACATTAGTGTTGTCCCATACTTCATACACACATGCATGACTGTCTGCACTGTTTGCCATGGTATATGCAATGTTGAGGTAAGGCTACTTTTCCCACTCCTGAGTGCTACCTTTCAGATATAGGATCCATTTCATGGTTTGTAAGATGTGTGCAAGCCATGGCTGCCTCTGTTGCAGGTGAGTGGGCAAATGTCATGGACATACTTCTTGGACAGCAGACCATTACTTGGTGTGACATTGAGGCCCAGTACTTGAGGGAAGGTGTGTACTCAAGAAGAGTGAATGCTGTCAGTACCTCACAAGCTGCTTCCACAATATGTTATTTGGAGTGTGTGCACTCATATGCTTCCATTGTTTGTTAAGGTATGTATTCCCCATATTTGTTGTCCTAACATAGGGTTCCGTATTACACATTCATTGCTCATGTTAGGATCACATTACAGGTTGTAAAAAGTGTGGAATGCGGTATTGTGATTTGCCTTTGTTTAGATCAGGAACAGTTGCCATTGTAATACTGGTTTATACCCTGTTGTAGCCACTGTATAAGGGTAATGTTTCAGATATGTCCCTGCTGTAGGTCATTTGTCCCACTATTATGTTCATCTCTGTCCACACATCCTGCACTGACAGGTTGTTAGGTATACTGCAGGACTCTTGCATACCCTTCAGATATGCCGCCATAGTGACCAGTGTGATGCAGTGCAGTTAACAGCAACAATAAGTGAACATGTACAGCATACATTATGGGTAGGAGTGTTAAATGTGCGCATGGCAAATAGCATGGCCATAACATGCCTGGTGTATAGGAAAACTTGAACAAAACAACTCCATACTCACCAGCTACAGGCTGCTGCCCCAGTTGTATACCAGAGGGACCTAAATAGTTGTGTGAGAGACGTAATTTAGTAGCTAATTATAAAAAAAATGTTTATATACTGCTTTCACGTGTAAAATGCAAACTGGTAATAGTTGGGATCAAACCAGAAATGGCTGCTTACAAAGTGTATGCTCTAACAACTACATTATTGCAATACTGCTTATATTGGATATCTCTTACTATCTGACTGCTTGTGCTGTTTAAGCTGGACTAAGCATAGCTGAGCAATGGGTACACATGTGCAGCTACACTTAAACTTTATTGCATTTATAAAAAAAATTATTTCTCGTGTTTTTTTATTTGTACCCTTCAGAATATCCCTGCTAATGCTGAACCTGTTATTCTATCAACTTTCTACATTTGTGGGACGATTGTCCCTTTTGGCTTTGTCCACATTCCTTACTCTAACAGGTTGGGAGGTGTGCACTATGTGCTTATGCTACATGTGTTATTTTATCAATTTTTGCCTTGGTAGGGACGATTGTCCCTTATGGCTTTGACCAGATTTCTTATCCTGATGGGTTGGGGGTGTTACGAATGTTCTCGCTCATTTCAAATTGCCAAAAGGCAATTCTGGTGTGCAGGGGGTGTGTGTATTGTGAGAGATCTGCTCTCAGACACCCCCCCCCCCTGTGTTTGTACATGGAACCATGTCAGTTTTACAGCATGGCAGTGTGTCTTCATACATATGCATGGCACGCTGCCGTGCTGAATAGGAACGGTGTCTGCCATGCAGGAATAACTTATTCCTGTATGGCTGCTTGCCGAATCCGGGGTCTGTGTATATGCTTTGCTTTTTGACATATGATGTCTACCACATACTTTGTGGGATGATCTGAACACCTGTGTTCCTCTAATAAAGACTACAGCAATTTTAGGGACGAAGTTACCCAACAACCATTTTAAACATTGTTGAATTTTAGGTTTAAGTTTACGTTTCACCTAAACATGCATTACTTTGTAACTGCTCTGAATGTGACTTTGAATAAAATAAGTATCTTTTATGCATTTAACAGGGGCAGACTTCAGTGGTTAAGAATTCATCAGAACCAGTTTGGAATGTGCAGATCACATTCACACAGCTGTTTCCCCCACTGTGCAGGAGACTTAAAATCCAAGTACAGGATAATGCAAGCACAGGGGACACTGTTCTAGCAACTCACTATATTTACATGAAACAGATCTGTGATGATGGACCTGAAGGTAAGTGATTCAGTACCTAAAAGGACCAATAGTACCTGAAACTTTTGCTGGTTCTACTTAAAAATCCTATGTTTAAAAACTTTAATTGTCTTACCCTAGATGTCCAGACAATTTTTGTGTTTTTCTGGTTCTTTTAATGATCTGCAGTGGGATATATTTATTCCACTATTACTGAGCTTCTGGGGAAGCTTGTATCCCTCTCCATCTCTTTTTTTTTTTTGCTAGATAAGTGACAGAGAATCACAAGTGGTTAAGCCAATGAGCTGTTAACATGCTCTTTCCATTGACATTTGGGCAGTCAGTCCCTTACATCACTTGTGTATTGAATAATTGCAAACAAAGACCTGCATGACAAAGAAGCTCTTGTGTTTAATTGGCATCATCTGAGTAAAACTGAAACAAATAAAAAATAAATAATACAGAACATACCCTTAGCATTGATTCTCCTTCCCCACAGATCAAGGAGTCTCCCAATGTAAAATAAAAGTAATACTTCTTAGCTGCAAAACCACAGTACACTGGATTTTCTTGGGCTAAATGTTTGTATGATTGTGCAGGTTCTTACATAGCTTGGGTTCTTGCTGAACTGCCATGTGTCATTTCTGGAATCTTTTAAAATATTTCAAAATGATGACTTACCAAAATATCTAACAAATCTGGTGAGCATCATTAAATTTGCCATTTCTTTCCACCTCATACTATGTGTTGTCATCAAATGTTACCCCTGCCTTTGATGACAGGTCTTGAAGATTTGCTGACTTGTATGATCTATTCATATCCTAAAACATGAAAGAATTTTTCATAGAAAGTACAAATTCAGAAATTGTTGAGGACTCTAAAACAGTATGAGATGATCGTATGGCTGTCTTGGGGATGATAATGCTTCCTGTGGTCCAGAGGTGGAAAGTTGGATTCTCTCAGCCTCCATTACCTAACTTTGTGACTCTGAGTAAGTCACTTAACCAGACAGTGCTCTTGGGCTGAGTCTGAAAAACGTCCATGGACATCAGTGTTATCCCCCTGAAAACAAATACAAATAAAATAAAATAAATAAAACTAAGTAAACAAAATTAAATTAAATAGTGGCTGCATGGTAATGCAGTGAGTAGCATCGTTAGCTCACATTAAGAGGTTCTGTGGTTTGGTTCTCCACAGGTGTACCCTTTGTTCAGAATATGCATGTCCTCTCTTTGTTTGCTTGGATTTTCTTTAGGTACACTGGCTTCCTCTTCCATGCCAAAGACATGAAGTAGTTGGATTGGTGACCCTGAATAGTCTGTAGGCACGTGTTTAAAAGGCCTAGCAGTCTCCTTCTATTCCCCACTTCTCTTGTAAATCTTTGTGGATGGCAGTGGTTGAACATGGGATCTCTTCTTTGTGGATGGTAGTGGCTGAACATGGGATTTCTGTCTGAGTAAGGTGCAACTCGACAGCACAGGATGAATGGATGAAGTTAAACTGGCATGACATTTTTTCACAAGGCAGAATAATATACTAACTAGGTAGGCAGAAGCAGTCACATACTATTGTTCATTTTTCTATTTATTTATACAAAACCAAACTTTGTAGCAGCATTGCATGTGTTTTGCAGGTATAATAACAGATAAATTATTGCCATCACATTGACACGTTATGCTGCTTTTTCCTTTATGAGTTATGGTATCTGGCCATCAGTGTATTGATGTACACCTTCCTACATAATATCATATAACAAAGCAGGCATACAGGTTTGAATTGCTCGGGTTGTCTGGCTTCCCCATCATTCATTTTCTTATATACATCCCACTGCACACAGTTGCACATCTTCTCTGTGATCCAGATGCTGTGAATTAATAAATCTGATTTAATGGTCTTTACTGATTAAATGCATGCATTTCTGTCAGAACTCTATTCCTTTCCCATGAAGTGACACAAACATTCAGAAACAGTTCCCTTGTTCCTGTTCTTTGCTACAAAGGCCCAGATCCAAAGACATGCTTTTTCTGAAGCACTAGCACCCTCTGTGCTGAGGCTGACACATGTAGGGGACTATGGTCATTTACTCGTAAGAACTCTTTCTCAGATCACCATGGTCCAGGGTTCATTCCTGACATCCCATTGCAAGAGGAACATAGAATCAATACTAGCTAAGTGAATATGAGGACCATGAAGTGCCTAATTATAAATAATTTTAGACACACTTATAAATGTGTTTGTCCCTTTTCATGCACTTAACAATGCTGCACTCCCAAGGTGAGCAGGGCTGTACATAGCAATCCTGACATTTGTCTACCCATCCAATCATCAAGACATGCCTTAAAGCAAGTACTTTACTTGACCTGTATTGATAAGTTCCTATTCTCCTCTTTAACATGATCCCCCATAAAGCAATGCTGGCATTCTGTGATCATTTGATTATTCTATTTTGAAATGGCAAAGCTAAGCAGGTTAATATTCTTATAAATACTAAAAAAAGCCATGTTTTTGCATATGCCATGTCCCCAGTGTCTTTTTCAAACTTAACATTTATATATGTATACTACTAATGGGCAACCCACTGAAATGTCAACGTGCTTAATGTTGACGCATTTACATAGACATACAGTACGGTGCATGATCCAAGGCTAACCCTTGGAATATGCAACAAAAACTAATTTTTGAAAGGGGGTACAAGTCCTCTTGCAGCCCCATCACACCCTAAGATCACAAACTTCAAGGAAAAGGGATATCCCCTCACCCATAGACTGTAATTCTTGCATAACTGTCGACCATCTGCATATGTTGACCAGAGTCGGTCAACAATACAAAGCTCAACCATAGTAAAACTCGATTTATGCAGGGTAGCCCACATATATATATATATATATACCCACTTCTGAATATCAAAATATTGAAATGTCAAATTTAAGTATCTCAAGACCAGAATACCAAATGCCCAGAAACATGAAAATTCACAACACTAATGTGTACAATATTGAAAGAAAACAGAATACAAGTAAACATCCAACCCTCCCCAACATAAAAACAAATAAACACTAAGAAACTCATAACAAATAACACCACCATATGTTTTTCAGGGGGACAAGTACCCCTGCAACTCCCATGTGGGAGCAGTGCCCCCCACACCCCCCACTACTTATATATACCAACTCTGAAGTCGCACTAACATGAAAAAAACAGCAAACCTAGTTTTACGTGCCCTATACTCCCATTGCACACTATCATACCTACACCCGCTCTTAACACACACTCTACACATGTACAAAAATCACCACTTTCAACACTAACACACACACATTCTCACCTACCTACCCTAACCTACTCCTAACACATCCCAAAAAATACAGAATTACAAATTTCTATCCAAAACCCTTAAACAATAACAACCTACCTGAATCTGGGAATTTTGAGGCAATGTTACAATTGCCTTATGTACACAGACAACCCTCTCCTCCTTCCAACAAACTCTAATACATGTGAGAGATGCAGCTACACAGCCAAACTGGAGGCAGAGCTCTCTCAACCCAAGACTGGCACAGTCAGTCAGGAGGAAAAGGTAACCACCCACACCACAAATCCAGTCTCACACAGACCTATTGCATCTGCATACCCAACACATAAAGACACAAAAACATACTCGGAGGCTCTAAATAAAAATCTGCCTAAACAGCAAAGACCTCCTAAGCAGATATCCAAGCAACAGCCACCCCTCAACAATACCCATGAATCACATATCTCACAAAATCAGTGTGCCTCACAGTCACAGCCCTTAAGGCCAAACAACACACCAAATACATTTGTTATAGGGGAATCTATTGTCCGGCACACTGACGTCCCGCTCACCAGGCTGAACAAGGAGAAGGTCACTGTAAGCTGCCTGTCGGGTGCCAAGATCTGCCACATAATGCAAGCACTCAGGTCACTCCAAAGCAAGTTCAAGTATGACTCCGTCATTGTCCATGCTGGTGTGAATGACCTGAGACGTACCTTCCTGGACTACATGAAAAGAGACATAGAGGAACTCTCTGACCATGTAGCCCAGGCTGGTATGACCCTGACCTTGAGTAGCATCTTGCCCTCACCAGGAATGATGCCACAGTATAGAGACAAAATGATCAGTTTCAACAATTGGCTAAAGTATTGGTGTCATTCAAAGGGGATCCAGTGACTGTCAGCCTGGGATGACATGCTCGACAAGCCACGTTGCTTCGCTAGGGACGGCTTGCACCTGTCACCCTTAGGCTTTTGTATACTGGCCAAGGCTCTTGCCACCCCCATAGTGCCTTTTTTAGGCAAGGCTCAAAGGACAAACCCACCTCCATAGACAACCCGAGGATAAAAAAACTAAAGGTAATGCTACTCAATGCCAGAAGTCTAAACCTCAAGATCCACACACTCGAGGCTCTCCTCAGTATGGAGAAAATCGATATCTGTGCAGTAACAGAAACATGGTTCAAGGCTCCTGAGAGCACCCCAGCACTACCAGGTTATAACTCATACCATGTGTTTCAGCCCCAAAACACAGACCGAAGCACAAAAGGAGGTGGAGTATCTATATTCATCAAAGATACCTACACCTCCAGGTTAGTAGCACTGCACGAAGCATCGGAAACCATCCATGTGCAACTAATAGCGGGCAAAACTGCCTTTCAGTTTGTAGCCTTCTACAGAACACCCTCCCTATTACAGAAACCCCACTTGGCATTCCTGAGAACACTGGAGAATATGAAGGTCTCTCCAAACGCTATGTTATTGGGCGACTTCAACTACCCAAACATTGACTGGGAAAACTACTCAAGCCCAAATACCCTCGCCCAACGGTTCCTTGAATTTATAAACTCTAATGCAATGGAACAACTGGTCACCACTCCCACAAGAGGAAACAACATATTGGATCTGGTCATCACCAACATGGGGACTCTATGTTCCACACCAGAGGTAAACCCCTCATTGGTAAGATCAGACCATAAATAAATTTCCCTGGACATCCATATCCCATTCCCAGCCCCAGCCAAGGAAATCACTGTAAAGAATTTCTCAAAAGCCAACTTTGCACTTCTCAAGACTGAGGTGGAATCCTTCAAAGCCCCTGGGCCAGAGGATAATACAGCCCAATCCGCAGAATCCTTTACAAATGCATTCTATGAGCACCTGCAGGAATGCATGGATCGTGCTATCCCAAATAAAACCAAGACTCACTCCTCCAAAAACAGGAGACCGGTCTGGTGGACCCCAGCCATAAATAAGCTATACAACAGAAGGACGAAGCTACTACATGACAGAGCAAAATCCCAAAAAGGGAAGGCATCTCTGATCAGTATTAGCAAGAAACTTCGATCCCTCATAAAATCATCAAAGGCCAGTTTCGAAAAAAAATTGCCCTAGACACTAAAGATAATCATAAGGCCTTCTTTAGTTATGTCAGGAACATGGGTGGAAACTCCCAGATATGCTCTGAATTGTTGCATAATGGTACAAAATATACCGAACCTACAGACATGGCCAACATCCTGGCAAACAGAATCAGCGCAAACTTCTCCCCCCCTTCCTCCCCAAAGGAGCAAATGCCTCTCCCAACTGAATGTAACCTCCCTGACATCACAGATGCACAGGTGAAAGCTGCCCTTTCCAAAGCAAAAAACACAGTATCTATGGGACCGGACGGTGTCCCAGGCTGTGTCTTACATGAGCTCCAAGAAGAACTGAACCCTCACATTAAGTCACTGTTCAAACTTAGCCTTACTACAGGATATGTACCCAAGGAATGGCATACAGCTACAGTGGTCCCACTCCACAAAGGTGGTGCCACAACGGACCCTGGAAACTATCACCCCATAAGCCTGACTAGTCTGGTCTGTAAAGCTATGGAGCGTATTATCATGGAACTCATAAACAAAGACATTGGGAGCCTGCAGACACTGGACCCTACCCAATTCGGCTTTAAGGACAGATCTTGCCTCATAAACATAGTTGATTTCTTTGAAACAGTTACCAAAGCCATAGCTGAGGGCAAGGTAGTCCACACAGCCTACCTGGACCTCGCAAAAGCCTTCGACACAATACCTCACTCGGGCATCATAAATAAGCTTACCAGCTTAAATATCAACCCCTATATCACAAAATGGGTTGCAACATTTAAATTGGACAGATTATCTGCAAATATATAGAGCTGAGTATATTTTTCTGTATTATTCTGTATTATGGAGCTAAATTGTTGCTTAGATATCTGTTGTCTTAGTGTTCTGCAAATATACAGAGATCAGTATATATTTTTTTGGTTTTATAATTTGCACTCTGATTCCTCACATCTCTGTTGAAACTCCCCCCCTGTTCTTGGTTGTAGTTTAAATTTGGTGGCTTTTGCAGTGCCGCCCCACTGTAGATTTGATCTAGGACACTCCCCCAATCCCATCTCTTTACCGCATTCTACCTAATAAACCCTTTCTGCACTTGCTTTTAGTCCTTTTTAATTTAATTACATTTTTTCAAACTGTGTGTGGACTAATATTGCTACATACTCAAGTGTGCAGCTTGCACTGCATGTGAATTGTTTTTACTACCGTTTTTGCTACTTTTCTGAAAAAAAAAAAAAAAAAAAAATTGTAAGTCTGTTTCCTACCTTTCCTGTAATTAGTGTTCCAGATAAAGATTTGCTGTATCCAGGACTATTTGTAAGCTTCTGAGCCCTCGAGCCTTTCTGTGTTGGAGGGAAGCCTTCTAGCTTATCAGCGGGAGTGGTAAGCACTAGGTAACCTGTCTACCACATAAGGAGTGGTTCTGGCCCAGAATTTGTAGTCATTGGCCGTTTGGGCGGTCTTCCATCTCTCTCAACTTTCTGATTTGAAGGCCTGCATTTGCACTTGTTTCTGTCCTGTAACTCCTAGGCCCATCTCATTTGCTCACTCAAAAAAAAAAAAAAATCTACTTTTACTGTATTTGTGTTACTTCCTACTTTATTTTGCTTTTGCGTCATCTTAAAAGTACTCAGTTGTCTTTATTACTGCTTGGTGTAACTCATTCTAAGCCATTTAGTTTAGGCACTTGGGCTTCAGACCAGTTGTTTTACATTAGGAAGGTTTGTGGTCTGCACTGTAGTGGCAGGACAGGTAGCTTACATCCTTCTAAGTTGGGAACTGCTGATTGAGGGCTCAGTGTCTGTTATTCTAAAAGTGTATTAATTATGTTTTTTAAGTACCTGGGCTTCAGGCCAGTTATTTTACATTAAAAGGGTTCATGGTCTGCACTCTTGTGGGAGGAGAGGCTGGACTCTGCCCTTCTAGTTGGGAATTTCTGGTTAAAGGGTTATAGTGCCTGCATATTTAAACTGCTTCTTACTGAAATTGGTACACCTTGTTTGCTGTAGCATAGACTAGATTCAGGCCTGCTGAATCTAGCTTTGTTTGTATAACTTGAGCACTAATCCAGGCATTCTTTAAAGTATTCAATTGTATTTATTACTGCTTGGTAGTAACTTGATTAAAGTGTAGCTATGATTCTAAGTCTTTTGCATTAAGCACTTGGGCTTCAGACCAGTTGTTTTACATTAGGAAAGTTTGTGGCCTGCACTGTGGTGGCAGGACAGGTAGCTTACATCCTTCTAAGTTGGGAACTGCTGATTGAGGGCTCAGTGTCTGTTATTCTAAAAGTGTATTAATTCTGATTTAAGTACTTGGGCTTCAGGCCAGTTGTTTTACATTAAGAAGGTTTGTGGTCTGCACTGTAGTGGCAGAACAGGTAGCTTACATCCTTCTAAGTTGGGAACTGCTGATTGAGGGCTCAGTGTCTGTAATTCTAAAAGTGTATTAGTTCTGGTTTAAGCACTTGGGCTTCAGGCCAGTTATTTTACATTAAGAAGGTTCGTGGTCTGCACTCTTGTGGGAGGAGAGGCTGGATTCTGCCCTTCTGAGCTGGGAATTTCTGGTTAAAGGCTTGAAGTGCCTGCATATTTGAACTGTTTCTTACTGAAATTGGTACACCTTGTTTGCTGTAGCATAGACTAGATCCAGGCCTGCTGAATCTAGCTTTATTTGTATGCTTGTTGTTTGTTTGCTTGTTATTTCCCTGAAACGCTAATTCCACCTAAAACGCGGCTTTTCAATGCTTCTGTGGATCCCTAAAGATATCTGCATTGCTTACTGTACTTATTTCCTTGTTTCACTTGAAAGAAAGTTACTGTTTGTCGTTTTTGCATTTAAGTTACCTGTAACACATTGCATTTAAGTTACCTGGCACTTGCTCACTAAAGCAATTATATAAGTCAGCACTAAAATATTAAAAGCACTACACCCTCACAAACTCCCATTGAGTACCTCGTTCCCCATTGGCCTTTTTTTTCAATTATAAAGGAATTCCCAATACTATTCTAGCATGTCCAAAGGTCAGTTGTCAATCTCCTCTCTGGTCCAGCTGGTGAATATGGGAATCTTGAGGCAATGTTACAACTGCCTCATGTACACAGACAACCCTCTCCTCCTCCCAACAAATTCCAACACATGTGAGAGATGCAACCATATAGCCATACTGGAGGCTAAGCTCTCTCAACTCAGTACTGGTGAAACCAGTCAGGAAGAGAAGGAAACCACACTCACTACAATTCCAGTCTCACATAGACCTACCATGACAGCAAACCAAACACATAAACACACAAAAACATACTCGGAGGCTCTAAATAAAAATCTGCCTAAGCAGCAGAGACCTCCAAAGCAGACACCCAAGCAACCGCTACCCCAAAACAAAACACGTGCAACACATAGCTCACAAAGCCAGTGTGCCGAACAGTCACAGCCCTTAAGGCTAAACAACATACCTGATACACTTGTAATAGGTGACTCTATCATCAGGCACACTGACATCCCGCTCACCAGGCTGAACAAGGAGAAGGTCACGGTGAGCTGCCTGTCGGCGCTAAGATCCACCACATAACACAAGCACTCAGGTCACTCCAAGGCAAGTACAAATATGACTCAGTCATTGTCCATGCTGGTGTGAATGACATGAGACATACCTCCCTGGACTACATGAAAAGAGACATAGAGGAGCTCTCTGAGCATGTAGCCCAGGCCGGTATGACCCTGACCTTGAGTAGCATCTTACCCTCACCAAGAATGATGCCACAATATGAAGACAAGATGATCAATTTCAACAAATGGCTTAAGTATTGGTGTCATTCAAAGGGGATCCAATGCCTGTCAGCCTGGGATGACATGCTCGACAAGCCATGATGCTTTGCTAGGGACGGTGTGCACCTGTCACCCCTGGCCTTTCGGATATTGGCAAAGGCTCTTGCTACCCCCATAGTGCCTTTTTTAGGCAAGGCTCAAAAGACAAACCCACCTCCATAGGTATCACAAGGTATAAGAAACTAAGAGTAATGCTACTCAACGCCAGAAGTCTAAACCTCAAGATGCATGCACTCGAAACTCTCCTTAGCATGGAGAACATTGATATCTGTGCAGTAACAGAAACCTGGTTCAAGGCTCCCGAGAGCACCCCAGCACTACCAGGTTATACCTCATACCATGCTTTTCGGCCCCAAAACTTGGACCGAACCACAAAAGGAGGGGGAGTATCAATATTCGTCAAAGATACCCACACCTCCAGGTTGGTGGCACAGCATGAGGCATCAGAGACTATCCATGTGCAACTAACAGTGGGTAAAACTGCCTTCCAGTTTATAGCCTGCTACAGACCACCCTCCCAAACCCAGGAACCCCACTCGGCCTTCCTGAGAACACTGGAAAATATGAAGGTCTCTCCAAACACCATTATATTGGGCGACTTCAACTACCCAAACATAGACTGGGGGCATTACTCTAGCTCCAATACCCTAGCCCAAAGGTTCCTAGAATTTATAAACTCAAATGCTATGGAACAACTTGTTACCACTCCCACAAGAGGGGAAAACATACTGGACCTGATCATCACCAACATGGGGACTCTATGCTCCAGACCAGTAGTGTATCCCTCACTGGTAAGGTCAGACCATAAACTAATCTCACTGGATATTCACATCCTGACTCCACCCCCTGCCCTGAAAACCACAATGAAAAATTTCTCTAAAGCAAATTTCACACTCCTCAAAACCGAGGTGGAATCCTTCAAAGCCCCCGGGCCTGTGGAAAATATGGCCCAGACTGCAGAATCCTTTATAAACGTATTCTATGAACACCTTCAGGAATGCATGGATCATGCAATCCCAAATAAAACCAAGACCCAATCCTCCAAAGGCAGACGTCCTGTCTGGTGGACCCCAGCCATAAACAAACTATACGATAGAAGGAGAAAGCTACTACATGATAGAGCAAAATCCTAAAAAGGGAAGGCATCTCTGATCAGTATTAGCAAAAAACTACAGGCACTAATAAAATCGTCTAAGGCCAGCTTCGAGAGAAAAATTGCACAGGACACTAAGGATAATCACAAGGCTTTCTTTAGTTATGTTAGGAACCTGGGTGGGAATTCCCAGATATGCTCAGAATTAGTCCAAAATGACAAAAAATACACCGAACCCACAGACATTGCCAACATCCTAGCTGACAGGTTCAGCACAAACTCCCACCAAAGGGCAAATATCTATCCCAGCAGAGTGCTGCCTCCTGACATCTCAGATGCTCAGGTAAGAGCTGCCCTCTCCAAAGCAAAAACACAGCATCAATGGGACCAGATGGTGTCCCGGGCTGCGTCCTACATGAACTCCAAGAAGAGCTAAACCCAAACATAAAACTACTGTTCAATCTCAGCCTTACTACAGGATATGTCCCCAAAGAGTGGCATGCAGCAACAGTGGTCCCTCTCCACAAAGGTGGTGCCTCAACGGATCCTGGAAACTATCGCCCCATAAGCCTGACTAGCTTGGTCTGCAAAGCTATGGAAAGGATCATCATGGACCTCATAAATAAAGATATTGGGGACCTACAGACACTGGATCCTACCCAGTTCAGCTTTGTTAAGGGCAGATCCTGCCTCTTAAACCTGGTTGATTTCTTTGAAACAGTCACCAAGGCCATCGACGAAGGGAAGGTAGTCCACACAGCCTATCTGGACCTCGCAAAAGCCTTCAATACAATACCCCACTCAGGCATTATAGATAAGCTCACCAGCTTAAATATAAACCCCTATGTCACTAGATCGGTTGCAAACTGGCTCAAGGACAGAACCCACATGGTTAGAATTGCTGGAGCCATGTCAGACTCCAAACCAGTTACAAGTGGCATCCCACAAGGCTCAGTCCTGGGACCTCTCTTGTTCGGTATATATTTCTCGGAGGTACAGGCCAACATGGAAGGACTGTGGCTGACCAAGTTTGCAGATGACTGCAAACTGGGCACCATAATCGACTCTCCAGCCAACACAAGCATCCTCCAAAAGGGCCTCATAGAAACAGACAACTGGTGCCAGAGCCATGGCCTCAAGCTAAATGCCAAAAAGTGTATAGTCATCCCCTTTGGCGAAAACAAAGTGCCCACAAATTACCACATAGGTGGTAATCCATTAAGTACAGAAGAATTAGGGACCTGGGGACCCAAGTTGATAGCAATCTCTCATTTGACAACCACGTGGCCAAAGTGGTTAGAAAAACATTTTATATAGCCCACCTAATCATGAAGAGATTCACATCTAGATCAGGGGAGGTCATCATGCCTCTTTACTCACCCCTCATCAGGCCCATAATTGAGTACAATGCCCCTTTTGGGATGTACCTTACCAGACACCTGCAGCAACTGGAAAGACCCCAAAAGTACCTCACCAAGAGGATCAAAGGGCTCAAACAGATGCCATATGCTGCCCGGTTAAAGAAACTCCAGCTCTGCTCAGTGGCATACCGCCTGCTCAGAGGCGATCTGTGCCTGACGTATAAAGCCATGTCCAACCCGGAATTAATGGACATGCTGCACCTCAGAAAATCCAAATCCCATCAAGCTACATGCTCGAGAGACTTGAACCTCAGCACTGAAATAAATAGGACATGTTGGAGGGACAGATTCATAACCCAGAGGCTCCCTTCACTCTGGAATAAAATCCCAGTCCAGGTTAGGCAGAGTCCCTCATTGACTCTCTTCAAGAGGAATCTTGATGAGTGGATGGGAGATCGTAGGTTTACCCTGGGTATCACTTCTGTGTCACTGTTAGACAGAGGCACAGTATACTAACCTCGAAAAAGGGCATAGCAAAATTAATTTAAAATGGGTGGCGAAAGCCAAACACACTCTGGCTAGGCTTATAAATGCCCTAGGGCAGATAGCCTAGTATGAACCTATGAACCTATGAACCTATGAACTGGCTCAGAGATAGAACCCACATGGTCAGAATCATAGGTGCCATGTCCGAATCCAAACCATTTACAAGTGGCGTCCCACAGGGCTCAGTTCTGGGACCTCTCTTGTTCGGTATATAATTCTCTGAGGTTCAGGCTAACACAGGGGGATTATGGCTGACAAAGTTTGCAGATGACTGCAAACTGGGGGCCATAATCGAATCTCCAGCTGACACAAGCATCCTCCAAAAGAGTCTCACAGAGACGGATGCTTGGTGCCAGAGCCACAGCCTCAAGCTAAATGCTAAAAAGTGCATAGTCATCCCCTTTGGGAAAAACAAGGTACCCACAAATTTTCACATAGGTGGTAATCCATTAAGTACGGAAGAAGTAATTAGAGATTTGGGGACCAACGTAGATAGTAATCTCTCCTTTGATAATCACATTGCCAAAGTGGTTAGAAAGACCTTCTATATAGCCCACCTTATCACGAAAGGGTTCGCATCTAGATCGAGAGAGGTCATTGTGCCCCTCTACTCGTCACTCATCAGGCCCATAATTGAATACAATGCCCCTTTTGGTATGTACCTTACCCGACACCTGCAGCAACTGGAGAGACGCCAAAAGTACCTCACCAAGAGGATCATGGGCTACAAACAGATGTCCTATGCAGCTCGACTAAAGAAACTCCAGCTCTACTCATTTGCTTACCGCCTACTCAGAGGCGATCTATGCCTGACGTACAAAGCCATGTCAAACCCAGAATTAATGGACATGCTCCACCTCATAAAATCCAAGTCCCTTAAGAGCTACACACTTCAGGGACCTAAACCTCAGCACAAAAATAAATAGGACATGCTGGAGGGACAGATTCATTTCCCAGAGGCTCCTCTCACTCTGGAATAGAATCCTAATTCATGTTAGACATAGCCCCTCGCTGACCCTCTTCAAGCGAAATTTGGACGCGTGGGTGGGAAATTGCAAATTCACCCCTGGGATCTCTCCTGCATCCCTGCTAGACAGAGGCACAGTAAACTAATTTTAAAAGGGTACCTTCTGTGACCTACTTTACAGAGGCACAGTAGGCTAATCTAATAGGGAGGCGGAAGCCAAATACACTCTGGTTAGGCTTATAAATGCCCTAGGGTAGATAGCCTAGTATCTATCTATGAACCTATGAACCTAATCCACACAAATATATGAGAATGTACAAAGCATAACTGTCAAGTGTCTTTCACAAAAGAGGTGAAGATAAAAATGAGAATTAGAGGTCAGAATTTAGAAGCATTATGTGGAAGACCCATGGGAGATATGAATAATTGCCATTTGACAGAAAGGGCTATGTGACTGTAACTAGCTTACCAGAATCGCACAGGGTTAAAAATAAATAATTCAAGAACCCATGGGATATACATAAGGCAATTTTTTATTAAGGAAAGAAATGGCAAAATTATAGTAAAATAAGGTTAACAATCTATCAAGTAGGCAGGGAGATGTAGGTTTCATTACCGATCACATTCAGAATTTTTAAGTTCACTATGAAAAGAGAAATGCCTTTGAGCTATATGAGTATGAAGTTGTTGGTCACTTTACTCTAAATAATTGCAGGTTTAACAAGTTCTCTGTGGAACATGGTGTACCTAACTACCACAGGTGACAAAACCCCTAACCTGGATAATATTACAGCCTTGAGGAATACTTTATTACTTCAAATAGAAGTTCTGATGTATGGAATTTCTTTAATCCTATAATTTAATAATTGCAATACATTACACTCTGTATAACTGTTGAAATAACTGCTCTCTACAGCATATGTCAGCTAAACTAACTTGATACAATGTGTTGTAATCAAACACAAACTGCTTCATAGTGGTGCCCTGTTATCTTATATTTGCATTATACCCTTTAGTTCATTATCCTACAAGTCTAATAAAAATTAGTCATACCTGATTTATTTTTCAGGGGCTGTAATGACTTATTATTCAAGTTATCAGGTTAAATGCATAATGTCAGATGTAAGTATTTGATTAAGTCAGACTCTTGTTTTACATCACTTAAGGTAACAGCTGTATTGTGTGCTACAGAATAGTGCAGTTCATATTGCTACCACACAGTTCTTAGTTCTCTTATTCATGTCTCTGCTGGTGTGACTGTTTTGGAGAGTCTCCAAGAGAATCCTGTGTCTACGTGGGTTTTGTTAAGTTCTCCAGTTCCCTCCAATGTCACCAAAGACATAGCCATAGCTAAATCAGGCATCACCCAAATGTGTGTATTCCTCATGCATGTGTGTGTATATGTGTGTGTGTGTGTGTGTGTGTGTGTGTGTGTGTGTGTGTGTGTGTGTGTGTGTATGCATATGCATGCTAACGTGTGTGTGTGTGTGTGTGTGTGTGTGTGTGTGTACATGTGTGTGGTGTATATGTGTGCGGTGTGTGTGTGTGCGCATGCTCGTGCGCGCATGCGTGTGTGTGTGTGTGTGTGTGTGTGTGTGTGTGTGCACATGTGTGTGATATATATGTGCATGTGTGTGTGTGTTGCTGTCCTTTGATGACCTAGGACTGGGAGCAATTGATTGCAAAATTAAGTTTTCTGCCTTAGGCTCAGACTCCTTTGTGACTCAGTCTGATTAAGTGGGTAATTGGAGAATAATAAAGTTAACAATTAAATAACTGGATAACTTTTTGGAGGCTAGATATGAGTTTTGTCATAGAAGGCCCCCATTAGTGACTGTGATACGATTAAAAACTAAGGATTTTGAGGATTAAAATTTCCAAGCACATTTTCATAAAGTAGCCAGCTATAATGAAGAGCTATAAAATATAATGAGCTCGCTGAGCAGTACTACGTACCTGCTCAAGAAGGGTGATGGATGTGCAGTAAAACATTGAATTGTCTGCAGCATAGCACTAAAATTAAGACACAGAAGGTGAATGTTGCTCAGAGAAATAGTGTAACTGAAGAAAATGTAACCATTCACTAACAATTTGATTAGTACCTTATGAAGCTGTAATGTTTGTTAAGTTATAACTGAACCAAGTTTATGATCTGACAAGTTTAACAAGGTAAATTAATTGGGTGGGGAGGGAACAATTTCAAATCCATGATGTCTAAGAAGGAATTAACACTTTTTTGCTGTACCTCCCTTTGTTTCCAAATGATTAAAAGAGTTGATGGCCAGTAAGGACCCTGTGTTAGAATAGATCCATAAAACACACTGCAGCAAAAACAGAAGTAAGGCCATAGAAAAAAAAAAATATATATATATATATAATTTTTGACACTTCACAACTTTCAAGCTTTTAGATTTATAAAAATGTTTCTAATTTTAAAAGTTTTTTTTCTAAATAGTAGTCAGGTTTCATTTAGTATTGTCCAAATCTAATTTTTAAAGTATTAAAAGTTGTATGCTTCCTGACAGGCACATTATGTTCTAAGGCCCAATGTCAGATTTCCTCAGCTCTGTTGCAGAAGAGAATGAATGTTGTCTTGTGGTGTTATTACTTTGCCTGTTTTTGTTTTATTAAATTTAATTGTTTACCAGATAAATCCGGAAGGCAAAAGTTATTCTTTCCATGGGTGACCCAGGACTACTATCTTTCAAAGTTACTCTGAATCACATATTAGGAAACACAGACTAAGGGGGCAGAAACACAGCACTATAATATTAAGCTCCATAGCATGTCACAACCCTCCCCAATCCTTTGATTTAGCTACAGAAACTGGTGATTTAATACAATTTTAATACTTGAAATGTGTTATCTCATTGGTTTTATGATTGTGTGTGTCTTTCGGCTTTTTCCGGTTTTAGGGCCACACACACTCCGGTCCGCTAATGATTGGCAGTAGAGTTTTACATGCTGGCTTGCCGGGCCTAACGCTCAACCTTCAACGAAGGAACGCCCATTCACGCATGTCGTCACACAGCAGACGCTTTAACTGAGAATCGAACGGGCAACGTCTAACTGTGAGGCGGCAACGCTACCGCAGCACCACCACCGCAGTATCTGTGTATAAATGTTATTTAATATAGAGCTAATGTGGGTCCCTATAAATACCCTGAATCATGGAAATTAATTTACCTACAAACATGTCATACTTATTCCATTACTTCTTATCTTATCTCTGTTTTTTTTTGCAGCATACTAAATTTCTGGAGAAGATCACTCCTTTTAATTTCTCAAGCAAAATTTAATGATTCAGACTGTCAAAGTCATCTGACTCATCTAGATAGACAGAATCTGCTTGTAGGCCCCTTTACATGATTTCAGTTGTGGAAAGAGTAGAGACACAAATGTACTGAGCTGAGGTGATGAGTATACATCAGCACTTCTCCATATATAACCACTTAGAACCTTGAACCCCCAGCTTAAAATACCAAAACACGTCCAAGATGCAAAGTTACTTTATATTAATAAGGGTATGCTTACCATGATTCGGAAGGATACATCATTTAATGAATGGGAAGCACCTAATGTGAGGAAGGCTAGAAACTGTTGTATGGCAGCATATGGTTGCTCTTGTATGGTAACTGTTGTGTGTGTGTGTGTGTGTGTGGGGGGGGGGGGGGGTAGACAAAGATGTAGCCATACACTGGCTAACACGTTTTAAAACTATCAGTGCTAACAAAGACCCCCAAACAAGTGCTGCCAAGAGTGGCAAATTCCTGTCATACAGAAATATTTATTGGTTCATGCATAGAAGACAAGCCCTTTGGCTACATATCATCCAAATTATTTGCCTTCTGGTTGCTCAGTATCCCATTTGTATAATATGACTTACAGTAATGTGAGCTGGAATAATGTTTATTCACAATCTGTCAGAAGTTGCGTATTTTCTTAGATGTTGAATTGTTAGCAGTCATGGGTTTTATTAAATGTGTGAAATGTATAACTTCTCTTTTAGTAATAATACAACAATGTATATTAGAACTGAACTGTGTACCCTGTTCACACTCATTGTTTCCTGTTAAAAAATAAATTACCTCATGATAAAATAGAATGTTTATATGTGTTCGAAGCAGCTTCGTTTAAAAGAAATAAAATGCTGTGTTTATGTTCTGAACCAAGACTGCTCCCTCAGTCTCTCTATATTGACTGATATGTATATATATATATATATATATATATATATATATATATATATATATATATATATATATATTAGTTGTTTCACAAAGAAGTGCACAGTAACTGTTACCTTGGTGACAGAAATGTGGCTGGAAGCAATGTGTAGCAAGAATGCAGTGGAGAAAAGGCATGCTGGCACATGAGATACATCAGTAGCTCCCCCTGGGAAATGGGTGCGTGTGTGTGTGTGTGTGTGTGTGTGTGTGTGTGTGTGTGTGTGTGTGTGTGTGTGTGTGTAAAACATAGTTTTGGCTAAGTTCCAGATACTGCTGATAAGACTATACTAGAAGGCACTGAGCTTAGACCAAGTGGTGAAATTCTTGGGTGCTATAACAGATATATTATCAATATATATGTATAAAATATATATCTACTATAATTTAATCCACGGTGGTGGTGCTGCGGTAGCATTGTCGCCTCACAATAAGATGCTGTCCGGTTCGATTCTCTGCTGGAGTTTCTTCTGCGTGGAGATATGCATGAATGGGCGTACCTTCGTTGAAGGTTGTGCATCAGGGCTGGTAACTCGGCATGTAAAAATCAACTACCAATCATTAGCGGACTCGAGTTCTGCTGTGGCGACCCCTAACCGGGAAAAAGCCGAAAGACACAAACAAACAAATTAATAATCAAGATTACATACAAAAAAATGACTGTAAAACCATTTAAAACATATTTTGAACTTTTGCAGTGCGTAGTTTAATATGCTGCCTATAGACATAGTATTATTCATCCCTGGTGGTTCACCAGCATTGAGCTTAATTTGCCAAATCTGATCACCCTTAGGATACACTGAAATCTGCTCAATACTAAAAAAATATATATATATATATATATATATATATATATATATATATATTTTTTTTTTTTTTACATTTATTACATACTGTACTGTACTTATATAAGGCATTATTTTAATTTCCCCTATCAAAATTATAACTATATCCATATATTCTTTTCTTAAATGTGTGTTCTATTCTCCCGACATAATATGACTGACAATAATCACAAAAAGCATGGTATATAAGCCCTTTGGTGTTCCAACTAAAGATGATATGAAATTAAAATTTTCAGTTCATAATCTTCATTCCTCGCCCCTTGTAAATATTTGTAAAAACTTGTGTTAAGCTAGTAGGTAACCACTTTGCTCATCAAATAATGGGCCAATAATGTTTATTTCTCCTAGATACATTTATAAATCTGAAAATGTTGTTTTCTATTTTCGGAAGTATATTAATGTTACAAGTAGACATTAAGGCGAGGGTGGCCATGGTGGTGCAGTGGTTAGCATTGCTACCTCACAGCAAGAGGTTCTTCGGTTCGATCCTTGGCTGGAGTGCCTTCTGTGTGAAGTCTGCATGTCCTCCCTGTGGTCGCGTGGGTTTCCTCCGGGTGCTCCAGTTTCCTCCCACATCCCAAAGACATGCTGTAGGTGGACTGGTCACTCTAAATTGGCCCTACAAAACCCAAGTATAATGTAATGAAGCCCCAGAGCTATAGATTAGCTAAAATTACCACAGAGATGGAACCATTTCTGAAAAACCTGAACAACTTAGAGAATGATTTTCTAGTGAAAGGCTATGAAAGTCAGATGTTAAAAATCATCCTGGACCCCATTATAGAACTGAAAAGAACTGAAGCACCTTCACTCAACCTCCCCAGTAGGAGAATCTTAAGAAATTCCACAGAGAATAAGAAATGCAAAAATAGCTGCATCCTGACATACACTTTGGATTATCACAGTATCAAAAATGTTATTGAAAAAAACTGGGTCATTGTCACAGGAAACCCTTTTCTGATTAACATCTTAGGTGAAGCCCCATCCTTTGTTTATAGGAAGGCCAGGAACATTAAAAGCTTTGTTGAATTTAAACCTAGATCATATGAGAAAAACACTAAAAGATGTGACACTATCCTGGATGCATAGACATGGGTGTCTTGAAGGAGACATCCTGAATATTCTGAAGAAACATGAACTCATGTGGCAATTAAAGCTGAACTCTTTTAGGAAACCTGGACTAAACTACTACTGTTCAATTAAAAGTATACTGGAACTTATAAATTGCCACATTGTTTACATGACTAATTTTATTTTATTTTATTTTATTCTACCAGTTGGTTTTAAATACCATTTTAAATCACTTGTAATGTAATTTTGTTTCCATCATCATACATTTTTTCTTATTATTTTTTTTCTGGTTCTCTTTTTCTACTTTATTCAAAATGATGTGTAATAACAATACTAACGAATTATGCGATAATATTTTTCTAGATACTTTTTAGGGTTCTTGTACACAGACCTGAAGAAGTCTAGAAGGGCGAAAGCAATCTTTATTAATAGGTTATGAAAATATATTATGATTTTTGCAACTTGATTCTTTATGGGCAAAGTGTATATGTATATATTTATATATATTTTTTGATTGCCAAATGGATTAAGGTTGATATATTTCCAGTCATGTAGTATATTGTCTTGGATAAAATCATAAACTTAATAATCTGGTTAAATAAGAGGCACCACATCATTACAAATTTTATTTAAAGTACATAAGGGTTATATTAATATGATAGCTACTAATTAGGACAGGACCAGCTCAAATGTCACACTGATGGGGGAAGTGATGTGAATTTAACATGTGTACCAATAAGATTTTGTTTTACAGCGCAATAAACCACTCCCTTGCCTGATAAAAAGTATATCTATATATGAGTGTGTGTGTGTGTGTATATATATATATATATATATATATATATATATATATATATATATATATATATAGAAAGCTTGTGAGGAAACTATTACTCTATTTTTGTTTTACTTGGATGGCTTGTTTGTGTACTTAAAGGATTTTTCACTGGAAACAGACTGCCTGCCTTGCTTGGATTACTTTCGAATACTCAGCAATTCTGCACAATTATATATTTTTTATTATTTTTTTTTTTTACTTAAGATGAGTTTAAGTTAACTAGTTCTACTACTATTGTCTGATCTGATTAATATACAGTGATTAACTACAGCTATATGGACTGAAAATCTTCCACACAGAGAAGTTTCTTACACTGTTTTACTACAGGATCAAGATATTCTGCCTACAGCCGTGATATAAAAAGCAGGAAAGGTTTGGAGGCCAAATTATTGTAATAAAGAACTAAGAGTAAACAATAAAACACATTCAAGTGGCTTTTCCAGTACCTCAGCAGTGATTGGGACAATTCAGAGTAAGGCTTAAACTTGTCAAGAGCTGTGGTGCACAGACCAAGTGTCAAGACTACTGCATTATCAATAAAAAGATAGAAATATAAACCATAAAAGCATGTAAACCAAATATTATGTTGAAGTGTTTCTTTAAATATAAATAATATGTAGTTATTATTCAGTACATGAACAGTATGCTAATTCAGTTTGTGTAAATGTGTTTCAGTTGTCTAAAAAAGTGTTCTTTAAAGTTAGGACATGCATATAGTGCAACTGCTTATACAAATTTATACAGATTAAAGTTAAACCAATTATAGTACAGGCACAGATGCAGAAGTGCATTCATGTACATTAGCATATGATAATAAAACAGTGACATCATTTAATATGTTAAACAAATATAAAAGCAGCACTTTAAAACTGTGATATAAAATAAGTTAAATGACTTAATTTAGAGCGACTTACTTTCGAAGCATATTTAATTTTTTTCATGTTGTGTTTATATTATCTAAATAGGTTTTATGCCTACCTTTGGACCTTCATGGATCAATTTGTATGGTTCTTCACAAAATACCACAATGAACGATGACCAGCAGAGCATTAATGAAGGCCTTGGTGAAGGCACATACTACAGGGGCCGAATCCTTGTGGCAGTTCACATGGGAGTGTATGGCATATCACCCACGAGGATGAAGACTAAAAAGGACAACAGTATGTTTAACAAGCTGAAGAAAATAACAAAAGTAAAGACAAATGATACAAGCAGTGGTGAGTCCGCAAAAGAGCAAAATGAAACAGAACAGCCAACATCAATTCAAGTTGAAAATGAAGATATCTATCCCCTACCTGAGGTATGTTTCAAAATGATTATACAGTCTTTTATAGCAGTTACAGATACACTTTCCTCTGGGTATCATAGGCTTTTATCACAAAGCAATTTCTTACATATTCTGTCATATCTTTCCCCTTTCACTAAAGTTCTTTCAGAAAAGTAGTCATATGTAAAACTTTTACAATGTTCAGATGCACCTGGATAATGAACAGCTCCTTC
The DNA here is from genome assembly GCF_019279795.1 of Protopterus annectens. Lineage (NCBI taxonomy): Eukaryota > Metazoa > Chordata > Ceratodontiformes > Protopteridae > Protopterus > Protopterus annectens. The sequence goes on along the minus strand of NC_056732.1, from coordinate 82,003,281 downwards.
TGCCTTGTGCTAAACTCCATAGATATACAATGTAATTCTTCACCTGTCCTCTTGAGCTAACTAGAACATTAAATCTTTATAAGCTTTATAAAGCATATTATACACTGCGGTGGTGGTGCTGCAGTAGCGTTGTCACCTCACAGTAAGACATTGTCCTGTTCGATTCTCAGCTAAAGCGTCTTCTGTGTAGAGACATATGTGTGAATGGGTGTACCTTCGTAGAAGGTTGTGCATCAGGGCTGGCAACTCGGTATGTAAAAATTTACTGCCAATCATTAGCGGACCGGAGTTTCACTGTGGCAACCCCTGACTGGGAAAAGCCGAAATATACAACAACATAAAGCATATTATACATTCATTAAACTATAGTTTTGTCCATTTGGGATGCAACAGGTACAACTGGAGACCTTTTGACAAATAATAAACCTGTTCCATGACCATACACTTTCTCTTGCTCAAATCTGGTTTCAGCCTATAGGAGCAAATTTAGTCAGGTATTTTGGCAGGGCAGTCCTCAATATCAGAATAATTCTCAATTTTTGATTGTTAGAAAGTAGAATGACTTGAAATATATTTATTTCATTACTCTATCTGTCTATCTATCTATCTAGCCATACTTTTATTAATCAGGTTAGTCAGCTGGTCATTGGACTCTTTTCAGCTATGACCTAAACATGTAGCACAAAGATTAATACAGCATATCTATTTCTATAGGTACAAATATAGAAATTGCTTTACACAGTGTTTTCAAACTGAATTTTGGAAGTCATAACAATCAGATTAAGGATACATGCTGGAGAGACAGTCTGCCACGTAGTGGATCAGATTATGGCAAAATGTGCAATGAAAAAGTGGTATTTGCCCACTGGCTGAGAAAGTGGGAAATAACTTATGATGCATTTTTCTGCTTCCACCTGTTTGAAAGTTTCTTTTTTTTAGGTTGGTATACAGGAGCTGAAGGGCCCTTTTTACCTCTGACCTTGTTACATGGGGACACAGGGAAAAAAACAAGCCACAAATAATTATAAATACTGTATATAATTAGAATTATATATATATATATATATATATATATATATATATATATATATATATATATATATATATAAATATATATATATACATAGAGAGAGAGAGGTGGGGAGAGAGAGTTTATTTTTTTATCATAGAGAGAATGAACAAATGGTATGGGTACTAAAATTTTCAGCCAATGAAAATTAGACAAAGCCATTGTTAAGCTTTATGTGGAATTGCTGGATAAAAATTAACAATATAGCAATGAGCATACCATTGCATATAGCTGTGTACAATATGTATGTGGTGATAGCTAGTTAGCCTGGCCTTAAATAGTCAGAGTGAAGGTATGTTCCTGATCAACAGCAGAAGTGGATCCCAGACCTTTTCTCCCAAGTGGAAAAAAGCCTTGGTAAAACACTCAACTGAGCAATTTATGGGATTTTGAAGGGAGCAGAGAGAATGGGTTAGAGGTGGATGAGCAGAAGCTGCATGTAGCTGGATTAAATTTAAGAAACAGAATATGAATGGGACAGTGACAGATGAAATGAGGTTTTGCAGATTAGAGAGCAATGTTAGCCTTCTCTGACAGGGACATTGCTTTAGATTTCTTGAGTGGAATGTAGTATTATTTGTGCCGTGAACCTGCATACATTATTAAAGATAACCTGTAAACTATTTTCCATGAAGGGTATAAGGAGGTGTGGACAACCTTGTTGTGATGCCTTTGATTTTGAGTGTTAAAAAACTGCTCTGTTATATGACAGGTGACAAATAAGCTTCTCATGTTACTAGGTAGTATGTCAAGATATATTTGAAGGTAAACTTAGGGTCAACTTTGAAACCTCAGCCTTTGAACTCAAGTATTACCTGCAGTAATCCACTACTCAACAGAACACAGTCGAGGTGTCAGAAGCACATAAAAACAGGCAAATAGTGTGATACTGATGATAGCTGATTTATCTAAAGCCCATGACATATTATCATCTTTATAGAACAGAGTAGGAGTATGGGGTTAGCAATACTGAAAGCACTGGTGAAAAAGAGGTTCCAGGATGGATACATTTCCGAGGTATGGAAAGGGTTACAATACACTGCTGGAGAAGATCTTTGTTATCCTTACCAAGAAGAAGAAGTGCTCACTTGTATACATTTGTTAACCAGATAAGCTAATGGGACAATAGTGTTCCTTTTCAGGAGAGACCCACAATTGAAGTAACTTGTACAGTACCACAGCAAGCAAATAAAAGTGAAAGGTACCACCTCTGTACTGTTTATTCAGTTTATTAAGAGCCTTAATCATCTGTGCTAATTGCCAGTCTACTGCAAGTTACTTAAGCTATTTGTCTAAATTTATCATGTAATTTTGAGAGACCTCTGAGATTCATGACTAAAAAGATCAACAACCCCAAAAGTCTTACTTATCAGGAGACACTGTCATTCCCTTCTCAGCACTCTGTCTTTTACAGACTCCTTCATGGATATCAGTGCTTAGTCTCTTAAGCCATGGAAAATATAACCCTATTTGACCTCCTGTTACAGAACTAATGGTACCGCAAATACTCGCTTAATGGAAATAAACCTTCATTATCAGAAAATAAGAAACATTAGCATGATGGAGTCATATCTGAATGCATCCAACAGCTGTGGAACCAACTTCCACTACATGTCAAGTAGAGTAACACCCTTGCCTCCTTCAAGACAAAACCACACAAGTGGATGGGCAGCCTCAAATTCTCCCCTTGGTCTATATTGTCTTCCATGCCGTGAAATTAGTGGCAACTTTTCAATATTTTTTTTTTTGGCTAGGCTTATAATGGTCTGCAGACTGATTGCCTAGTACTTACACATGAACTTTATCTAGTTTTGTGAGGTAGGGGGAGTCTGTAGTATGATAATTCTGTTAGGACCCTATGATTCTAAAGGTCGTACATGATATAAAGTATATGGTTTATGGGTGAGGTGGCAGTTGGTAGGGTGCTGTGACCTTTCCTCAAACAATGCTGCTGACTGCTGACTAGGGCAAAGGAGATGAAGTTTGTATAGGGCTGTGTTGTGAAAGCAGTGCCTAGTATTTCTGAGATTGGTGGAATAAGGAAGATGGGGCAATAGGAAGAGAGGAATAGTGGAATCCTTGAGAGGAGTTGTTATAGCCATCTACCTCTCTGGATAGCTACCATTAGAAATTTAATGAAGGGATTTAGACCTTAGACTGGGAGTTATAACCAGCATGACTAGGGGAAGGGTTACTGATGTGAACCATGAACTGTTGTACTAATATATTCACAGTGTCAGAATAATTAGTGAAAAGCTGGTCATTATGCTCAGTTTTAGGTTGGTTGGTTTACTAAGATTTGACTCTTACTAATGCAGTGGTACAGTGGTTAGCATTGTCACCTCCCAACAAGAGGTTCTCTAGTTCCATTCTCAGCTGGAGCACGTTCTGTGTGGAGTCTGCATGTCCTCCCTGTGGTTGAATGAGTTTTGAAGACATGTGTGTGTGTGTGTGTGTGTGTGTGTGTGTGTGTGTGTGTGTGTGTGTGTGTGTGTGTGTGTGTGTGTGTGTGTGTGTGTGTGTGTGTGTGTGCCATCTGTGAAGGTTGGGCACTGGGCTGGCAAACTGACACTGTAAAAACTTCACTGCTAATCAATCTGTGGATCTGTGATCCACTGTGATGACTCCTAACCATCCAAAGCTGAAAGACACTGCTGATTTACTAAGATTTGACTCATGTGCCATGTTTTAATGTGTTTGGTCTTGAATTAGCAAACAATGTTTGTACTTCTTTCTTGTATTGCAAAATTCCACCCAATTAGCATATACGTTCAGAATTTTGAAAGATTTCCAGGTGGCTTTTCTTGACCTGAAGGTCTTTTTTCACATCTAAATTTAGTCATTTGCAGGGTTACATTTGGTCCACTAGTTATAAGCATAAAGTATTTATTCTGAACTATCACTAGTGTGTTGAGAGCATATTCTACAATTGAGATACAGTCTTTACATGCTGTAACATAGGACCTTATGGTTGTTGACGAGTCATGCAGAAGGGACGGTTCTTGTTTCTTCTTGGAAGCTATAAACATGATAATGGAGCCTTATAATGTTGTTACCTCAGCAGAGAAAAATGGTGATAATTGTGTAATGGTCACTAAAAATGAGGAGTTGATTACATAAAGAGAATATTTGAGTTGAGTTCCTCAGCACTTAGGAGAATAAGTGCATTGCTTTTTTGGTTTAGTGGGGAGGAAAATAAGTTGTGATAATGAGTTTCATGTGCCTGCAAATGATTTATTTCTTTGTGAATTCTTGTGCAGGCTGCTGCCTGCTAATGGCATTAGAAGACATCTAACTGCTTTGGTGGATGTGGGGAATAAATTATGGGATACAGCCACATTCAGCTTTAGAGGACAACCAGCTAAACATGAGATCATAAGAGACAGGATTCTAATTTGTTAGGATTCTAACAGACAATGTCTCTTGGAAAGTGTCTAGCAACAAACAGCAGCATACCCCCACCGATCTTGTACCAAACCTAAAGGTGTTGAAAGTTTGATGGAGGGAGTCAGTGGATAAGGCCATTCTGTTGATCTGCTTTAGAAATTACTTTGATATACCCACAATAATGTGCCAAGTAATAATTATGACAAACTGAGTGACAAACTTCCTTAAAATCCAGATGTACTGTATCAGACCTAACTTCATATTTGCAAAGTTGTACTGCACAAAAAAGAGATAAATGAATAGTAAATTAATAAATAAACAAAACAAAGCCATTTTGTTATGCATTTGTTCAATTTATTAAGGATCGGTAGATATATAGTTCATAGTGGCATATTCCTTATGGAGAACATGGAGTTGTTACATAGATGTGGGGGTATGGGGCATTAGCGTACAGATTCCTTGAAGGACACAGAGTGGTTTCACCAACAAGAAGAACCACAAAAATCACAGAATCATGGAATCATGGAAAATACAAGACAGCTGGACCCTGTGGCGATTTACGACTTACCAGTATCCCTTTACAGCTTACCGCCTTTTTCACAAAACAACACTCCAGTCATATCACGGATGAATCCGTGGATACCAAGCCAGTTGTATGAACTCCTTTTAAGGACAATAGTGCGTTGTATTGGTAAATTTGGACAGGAAGTTTGTTTCATAGAAGGGGTAAAGCATTGCTTGACATATCTGTTTCTTGACTATGTTTTCTTTATTTGATTAAACAAATAAACAGGTTTAGATCACTGGTTCTAGTGTTAGTGGGACTGTTTGGTTTGTGGAGATAAAAGATGTCTTGGACTATTGGATCATTAATGTCATGAAAGCCAAGGCACATCTTGGCCCTAAGGAATCAGTAGGACATTGAATAAAGGGATAGTGCTTCCAGCCTCTCCTGAAAGCTCTTGTCTTTTAAACCTGTGCTCTTTTAGTTAAAAACCTCTGAGGCCTTTCCAGTTGCTTAATATGTGTAATAAGATACATCCCAAAAGGGGCATTGTACTCAGTAATAGAACTGATCAATGCAGAATATAGAGGGATAAGGGGTAAGAATTTCCTTGGAACAATATGGAATACCTTTTGCAATCAGTTATACCAGGTAAAAATATTTCCTAGCCACTGTTGCAATGTGATTGTCAAAGGCAAGCAGAATTATTTACACATATACATGGGTTTCTCACCAAACTTTAATTTTGAAGAGGGCTGTTATCTATACTATAAGATGGATGAGGGATTATTTAGCAAATGCAGTGATAATGTACTTTTTCACATTTAGTTTTAACCCATTTTTTGAGCACCAGTTATTGACATCTCATCTGCAAACTTGATTGCCTAGAGATTCCCATTTGTAATTTTTTGAGTTCTGTGAAGGAGATGTCAAATAGTAGGTGTTCCATCACGCAACCCTGGGTAGTACCACTGGTCACCTTCATGTTTACTGAGGATGCACTTCCACTCTCAATACATGGATTTTACCCGTCAACCAATTTCTTATCCTTCTAACTGTATATGGTCAATTTGGAGCTCATGCAACTTTGTTTATAATGTTATCATACCTATCAACTGTTGTCCAGATTTTCACAGAATGCCAAGATTTTTGTCTCATATTTTTGGTCTGTTGCTCATAAAGTTTTTCGCTTTCTGACAAATCACTGAGGATTGAAGTTGCTAAATAATGACATATGTTTTAGTTTCAGAATTCATATCCTTCAGAAAATACATACTAACACAAATCATATTATTCTAGCAACCTTCTAAGTATATAAGGTCAGTATTTAAAATCTGTCCATATTGCTGATCCCTTGTCCCCCATTATTTTAGGTTTTGTCCAGATTTTATGCAGTAAAAGTTGAGAGATATGAATATTATTATGTGGTGTGGTATCAAAAGCTTTAGCCAGTTTGAAGTATGCTGCATGGACAGCATGTCCACTGTCCACAGCCTTTGCTAGACTGTCAAATAAATTGACCAGATTTATTAGAAAAGATCTAAATTTAACAAAGCCATATCACTGGGGTAAAGCCTTATAAGATACTTGATATCATTATTAATTAGGTCAGTTTTGATGGCTTTGCAAATGAGACCAGTCAAGCTAATGGGTCTGTAGTTTTTGGAGTCAGTGGTGAGTTCATCATTGTGAAGTGACACCACAGCAGCTATGCTCCAAACTTCAGGGACACAAACCTATGGATAACTCCAGGTTAAAAAGCTATAGAAGGGATTAGGTTTTCTACTACTCATCAGGCAATCAGGTGTAATATCAGACCTCATGGATCATGCATTTGTTTCATTTTAGTGAGTATCTTTAACAAGAGTTCTTAGGTTATAATGAGGCAGTTTAGATTATATGACATATGTGGGATTTGTACAGGTGCTTCAGTGGTAAAAATTGCACTGAATGTGTTTGATAGCATGTTGGCGGTCTCCACTCAAGCCAAGCAGGTAGTGCTATTTTGAATAGGCTCTGAGCAATGCTGGGTGTTATTCCTTAGCTTCCTAGTGTAACTAAAAAGGATTTGTAATTACTTTCAGCTTCTAATCCTAGTCTAAGTTCATGGGGTGCTTTTGTGTTTCTAATGGCATTATTTGAATTCCATGTATAGCTTGGTAATCCTAACCTTAATTTGAGAGATGCTTGTTTTGCTAGATAATTTAAGATTTTTTTCTTTTATTGTATTTTTATTTATAAATGTGGATCACCAGGCTGGTTTACTTTTAAAACTTCACATTTAGTTTGGATCTCATTGGGACTGCCAGGTCAATGCATTTACCTAGGTGTGCATAGAGTTTGTTTGCATAGTTAATTGCTAAGTCAATATCTTGGGTAATATGGTTAATCTTGAATTTTGAGACTTTGTCATAATATTGTAGAATGTTTGTACATTTGATGACACTGAATTTTATGATGCTCGCATGTAACTGTATGGAGATTTTGAAGGAAAATGTTTTTAATTTGTGAGGGGATTTAACTGAAGAAGGGATAGTTGATATCATTGCCATGTCGGTGAGGAGCAAGTCAAAAGTATTTTGCTCTGTAGTGGGATCCTTGACAATTTCTTCCATGGATCATTTATTTATGAAATTAATGAATTTTTGGATACAACCTGCAACTGAGGTATAGGTATCCCATTTTATCAACACATAGTTACAATCTCCTAGAATAATGTAATTTCTGATTATTTAGAGTTCATCCTCTGTAATTAGGATCCCAATATAGTTCCCTAGGAGCATAGAGGGGGTTCCTATAGGATGCTATGATCTGATAGCAGGTCTTGTTCAGTATTGCTTTGGATGTCAATCAGCTCAGTTTCTGGGTCTATAGGGACCTGCCGAAAAGTGATGTGGTTCCTAACAAATATGGATACTCTACTGAGATTAAGATGTGGTAGGTACAAAACCCTGAAATGAAAGAAGTGCTTCTGTACTTTTGCACCAAATTTCTGTAAGATGGCATACACGTGTAGCCTTGTTAGTGTTGAGTCTATGTGTCTGACAATGGAGCCACCAATCAACAGTACATTTTGGTTAGGAGGGTATCTAAGTGCACTCATTTTGGAATGGTTAATTTCATGTTGACCATGCCTCTCAACCTCTTAGCACAATAATTGTATACAAAGTCAAAAATGATGGCAGGACAAAAGCCCAGAAATAGGAGCAAATTTTAAAGATTGTTCTTATAAACTTAGAAAGTTGATAGAAGAACAGGTTTTGCATTAACTTACATTTTCTGAAGAAAATTAAACTTAAATATCTGTCATCAGTATGTGACTTCAGTCCTCAGTGATTTTCCAGAAAACCACAGATTTTATGAGGCACAGACAAAAATAAAATGCAAAAATCTGAACATTTCTGTGAAAATTTGACATTTGAGACGTATGCTGTTGACCCTTTATGGTACTAATGCTAATAAGTGATTTAGTGTTTGATATGCAGTGAGCCCAGATCTTTAAAGATGAGGCATGAACTTTTTAATGGCATAAGCATAGGACTGTTTAGTGTATATTTCCGTGGAATGTAGTGGTGGTATGTGTTGCTCACAGGTCATGCTACTTTGTGAGAGGGAGGCTTCCAATCTGGTTAAGAATGTACAACTTTCACATAGAGATAGCAGTGAGCTAAAAATCAATTCATTGTCTGTGAGCACCAGGCAATGTTTATACTGCCTGAATATCCAAAGTACAATGAGGATATCAACTGGGAGTGGACAAGCTAGCTAAACTTCCATTTTAATCCAATAATACAGTAATTTATTAATACAATGATCATATCTGTAATGCAAAAACTGGATAAGTAATATTTCAGAACTATGGCTTAAATTTTCATATTTGTTAAAAAAGTAATAAAGATAAGATGAATAAGAACAGTTGATGGTAAATCCAGATACTGCTGGCTTGAATCTAATTAGTAACAGTATAGGAATACAGCTAGACTCATAGTATGATAATGGCTAGGTTTGCTGGTAGAGAATTTGACAGTGGAAGAGATTGCATCTATTATAGCTTTGTGCAGTTGTTGGAAGAGAAGTTTCCAGCACGTTTTATCTCCCACAGGGAAAATAAAAGAACCAAGTAGAAAATTAGTTTGGAATTCTGCTAAAAATTCCTACTTCTAGAATACAGCAGCAGTTTATTTCTCTGTTACAGAATCACTACCTTTGGTTTAGATGCTAACACTTGACCACAAACTAAGTGGAAAATTTATAAAACAGTAGCAAAATTAACACAATCAGAGGGAATCATTAAATCAGATACCAGAAACACTCTGGCAATGCAGTTGCAGTCAAACCACTGGCAATGCAGTTGCAGTCAAACCACTGTATAAACACAACAGAACATTTGTTTTTTTACCAAACAGTAATAATGTACATTAAAACTAAAGTAGTGGTCAAACTGTTTAATTTAGTAGGTAACTATGTGTGCAATACAAAACAACACATCTCTGCTCTTTAGATGAGGAATATGCTCAAAATGCCAACTTTAGTAATTTCAGACCGTGTGCCTTTTGCTCAGCAAACTGGAGCTTTTAAATTAAGTCAACAAGCAGACTACTTCACACTATTTATTCCAGCCGGAAAAGCAAAATAACCTATATAAAAAGACTTTGGAATTCAACCAACAATGTCTACTTCCAGCTGTGATGCCTGTGCCCTGGCCCAGCAATCAAGGAGCCTCAGTCCTCACCACTAACACCAGAGAGGGCATCTCATATATGAAGGAAAGGATAACAAATACAAACAGTAAAGTGCAATTTCCCTTAAGAACATACAAAGATCACAGTCAGTCTGGGGCTGGTCCCTCCCTTGCTCCCCAGGTCCCCAATAAGACTCCCCACTGGCACAGCTATAGGATCCAGATCTCAGCCTAGGTGGGCAAGCTAAAACCTCCAGCACCCTCTCTGTCCAACCAGTGCTTCTTGTCCCTGCTCAAGTAGCTGACACACACACACACACACACACACACACACACACACACACACACACACACACACACACACACACACAAACACACTTTGAGATGAGTTTATACAACTACACAGACACTCCTAGGAAAGGCTGGCACAGGCTCTCCAGCTATGCCTCCTTTTTCCCAGACTATACAGTAGTACCATGCCAATACCCAGCTAATATTTATCAGCTACCCAAAGGCCCTTAAAGGGGTGTCAAATTATTACTGTGCAATATTATTATCCAGTTTGGTAGTATAACCCAGGGCTAAAGCTATTAGAGTGGCTTTGTGCAGTTTTATCAAAGGCATGCAAGTACTCATAAGAGCTTAAATTATCTCTACATTAACCAGCTTCAGTTAAGAGGTTTTAAAATATTTAATAATAAATAATTAAAACCACAAGACAATATTTTTATTACACAGTGCTAGTCAAGAGTTCAGAGATCACATAGAAATACTTAAAATAATTCAGTAGTACAGCTCTGACATCACAGAAAAACACTTAGTCTAATATTTCTAGCTCCTAGCTATTTCTAAAAGAAAACAGAAGTCTATGATAACTTACATATGAGCAAGACAGTGCCGTCTGTTGGATGATCAAGATAAAAATGCCTAATGCCTTCTGATTCTCTCTGTTTAAATTGCTATTGCAGTCCTTGTTCCATTATATCATTTCACACTTTCCTGGTGTTCCCAGGCTAACAGAAATTACATAATTGTTATGTTGCACCTGCAGGAAACTACATCAATAAAAGACATTCCATATGTAAACTCTAGTAATTATTCCTTAAGTTAAAATAATAGGCAGGATGCTTCACTCCAGACTCATTGACTCCAAATTCTAACTTCAAAGGGACAGACATGAAATAATTTTAATTTCAAAGGGCAGACAAAAAATGCTTGATTTCGTTTTCGTGGGCAATGCTGCTACGTTGTTTTAAGTTCAACATTTCACAGCATATTCTTTCATTTAAGAAAACAAGCTTGTATTTCAACATTTCACAGTATTTTCTTTCAATTAAGAAAACAAGTCTGTAATTCAACATTCATATTTACAAATGATAGAATTATCTGCACAATTCATCTGGCTAGGCTGGCAGCCTTCACACCAGCCTATAGCAGCAGTTTATTTCAGTGCTACAGAACCACTACCATTAGTTGTTAGAAGCTAACACCTGACAAAAAATAGCAGGGAAACTTGTAAGATATCAGCAAAATTTAGAAAAAGCAGAGAAAACACCAAATTTGTTACTAGGAACATTGCAGTGATGCAGTAACAGTCTGGCCACTGCATAAACACAATATAATTCTTTATATAAACAGTAAAAAGTACAGCAAAAATGAATCACATAATACTTAAAATTATGCAATTTATTAGGCAACTATAATGCAACAGAAAAACAGTATTTTGTTGCTCTTTAGATGAGATTGCATACTCTGTGCTTGGCCTATGGGAGTTTTTAAATTAAGACAAGCTGGCTGCCTCACAAGTGAGTATCCCAGCAGAGAAAAAAATGAAAGAACCAATAGAAATAATTTAAAAGATGTATGTTTGTTTGAGTGTACACCTATCCTTGTATGGGTGTTTATTTATGTTAATGTGATATGAATGAATGAATGAATGAATGAATGAATGAATGAATGAATGAATAGGTTGTGGCTCTATATGTATGTGCATTTATTTACTACCTCAAGACTGTATCTGTTATGGATGTGTGTTTGTTTTACTGAGGAGTCTATTTGTGTACTAGGCACAGATAGTTGTGCATATTTGTTTTATTTCACTGCGGGTCTGTGGTGTAAGAATGGGCAGATGCATATATAAATGTATTCTACTGTGATGTGAATTTATGAAGTGAATATTTGAAAATGTTTTGCAATCGGGGGGTCAGAAATGGATGAGCACTGTACATTTTTTGTGTGCTGTGTTTGATAGTACAAGTTTGATTGAATATGCCTTGGTGAAGCATGCCATGTCTTTATGGATATTGAAATAAACATCCATGATGCATGTAACTGAAATAGTTTCCTTTTACATAAGAAATTTTAAAGGATACACATTCTGGATGCAAATAAAACCTTTTCAGTTGTTGATTATTGTTTGCAAATTGTTTTATGTTGATTTTAAATCACAGGGTGTCATACAGCTCAGTACTACCAGGGAGGTTGACAACATCAGGTAATGGAATCAGTCACTCTGCTGCACCATTTGTAGTAATCCTGCTAATGAGATTATACCTCCCTGCCCCTCTCTTCCCAGTTTCACTTGCCATCTTATACTTGCTAGTCTCCTGTCACTGGCCCAACATAAGATAAAGCTGGATTATACACTGCAGTGAAGTTAATTTCAACGGGTATGAGGCTAACAAGCAATTCAACATGTCTTCCTATGTATGTACAGTATATACCATAGTCCCACATCACATGAAGTTCCACATCATTCAAAATATTCAGATCAGCGTATGTCTCATCTGAGTCATAATATTCAAATAATCAAAGAAAATATTTTTATGACCCATAGTAAACACTGCCAACCCCTTATCAATACTTGCTTCAGCCAGACTATCTGACCTTTTAAGCATTTTAACTGTCCTCATACTTATGAGGGTACATTCCTGTCAGTCATTTAAATACCATATTCTTCCCAACATCTTTATACCTCATTTGATATGCTAGAGACTTTTCTGTTTTCCTTAGCTGATGTACATGTATTAGTACTATTTTATACAGTTTTCAAAAGTGCATTTCATTTATGAAATTAATAATTATGCTCTAAGATATCATTTTGGTAAATATTCTGTAAAACTCCTTACTGTCTCAGAATTCCACCTTCTAGATTTACGATCAGCATGGATTTATTTCTCATCTGAAGTCGGTGATTTAATATCCTCTCTTCTAAACCCATGGCCACAGTTAATGTTAAAGTTTTAATGTACAGTTGCAGTTGTCACTGATTTACATTAAACATTTCCCATTTCCCATTTAAGATGGCTGTCTTTCTATGTGGGAGATGAACAGCTAGTAAATCCCACAACAGCTCATTCAGCCAAGTCAGGACATGCAAAATGATATAAATTAAAAATAAAAAAAAATCTACCTTAGATAATCCAAAGCTAATATACATTGATTATCTGTTATCAATTGAATCATTAGTCATTCATACTAATGGCACTGCAGGAGAATGAACATTCAGAATGTTGACTACCCTTGTATAACAAACTCCATTATAAGGTAACTAAAGTACTAATGCAGACCTTTTTATAAAGTCTTTCTCTACTTATTGCTGTTTTCATTACATGCAATTCAGTCCCATGCTAGAAAAACAATATACAAGCTGCAAGGCAATACGTTGGATAGGTGAATAGAGCACGTCCACATCAGTATGTAGCTCTTTAACATGGCATGTCTCCTGCTAGTGGGGTTTAACTTTATTGACCTGAGCATACTTAAAAAATAAAAAGTCAAAGGCATTTGGAAGCCATGTAGCTGAATCAATTGTAGGTCCTTAAGGGGTCATTTGCATATATCCCCTGGGCCTTCACTACAAGAGGTTTAAGATATTTATATAGTGAAGTCTATAGCTTGGTTTGGTCTTTATTGCAGTTTTTACTGAATGGGTTGTTTGTGTGACCTTTTTACTCTTTGCATAAATGTTTTCAATGAGAGATCTATACAAATCCCTCGAAATGCAGAAAATTACCTGCTTCCTGCAATATTTGAAAAACTGAATAATGTACCCCAAACTCTGGGACTTTTGTTATCTGAGAGTATAGAAAGCCTCAAGCAATGTAAGCTGACTTAGACAAACTTCTCACCATTTTGAATTTCCCCTTCATAATCCTAAGGTTAAAACATATCCTTGATCTGAAGCGTATCTTGTCTGAAGCAACCTCAACATTTCGATACTCAGGAGCAGAGTTTGGACTCAGTAAATGACTGCCACCACAGTCAGTGCAAGCAAGGATGGGAAGCTAGCTGAGAATAACAGAGTTATAAACAAAACGGGACGAGTTTAAGAAATAAGTTGAAAGTTGGATGTTAAATGCAGATCCTTAAGGAGAATAATAACAGCCATATAAAACATTATATTAATAAAGAAATTTATTTTTAAGAACTAAGCCAGCATGGGAATGTAGAAAGGAGATTTTGCAAAGAGAGTTATACCTTAATTACACTTTGCCTTTTAGTAAAATTCTACATTACCAAACATTGGTTGGATCGCACTAAGATGTCTTGGAGCGGTTTTAGATGGTTGGCTATTAAATACATTATGTCACAAAAACTTTTAATAACAAACTCTCAAAAGCAGGTTTAGTACCTGACGTTTTGGAATACCTTGTTTGAGCACTTAGCTGACAATTAAGTATAGATAAACTTAGGTAAGCTGTCGCTAATATATAGTCTTTCCCATAGGTGTGCTTAACTCCTTTTCTCCCCTCCATTCTTCCTACCCTGGCAGTACAGTGACTCAAGATAAGTTTTATGTCCTCTCTTTCCCCCCTTATAAATCTCAAACAAGGGCAATACATTCTGTTAAGTTATATCATCCTTTGCATATAGATGTTGCATCAGTTTTCCTCTGAGATGTCATATTAGCCTTAAGCAGCGCTGTTGTATATATTGTATATAGTTAGTGGTTGTATGTTCTCTTCTGTACCATTACTCATTGTTAAACTGCATTTATGTGTGATATTCACGTACCATAAAATCAATAAAATTCTATATGAAGAAAAAACAGAGTTGGCTACAACTAGGGGTAAAATTTAGACGAGAGAGGTCTGATATTTATGGGAGACAACTGGCAAAGGAATCAAGGTATTGGGAGCAAATAACTAAAGAAGGAAAATTAATAGTGTGTGATGAGGTCAAGAAGAAGAAGAAGTTTGGACTGCATGTTAGAGCTTAACGTCTCGATCAGGGATTAATATCAGAGTAAAGGCAAAGAAAAAGGGAGATGGCAGTCCTATGTGAAAAACCCGTGGTTTTAATTGACTCTGGAACAGAAGCTGCTTTTTAAAAAGGGGTGATTAGTAAGGCATATAAATCATTGCATTATAATTATAATAATCAATTAGAGCATGCTAAAAAATATTAGGAAGAGAGACTGAAAAACAATTTACAAAGGAACAATAGGAAGCTATATGTATAGTTTCCCAATATACAACAGAGTTCAGAAAGTTTAGGATCTTTGCTTGGAAGTGTTTGCAAAGGTATTTTTCCTCAGGTAAGGAGCAAATGTTGGAGATGTGATGAAAAAGAAAGAGATAATTGGTCTTTTGTGGGTGTAATGGCAGATTTTTAAAACATTCCCTTCAGTGTACTCTGTCATAAGTATTGGGGATACAAATGACTGAATGTTCAGAAGAAGAAGTGAGATTTAATGGAAAACAGCAACTCAGCAATATATGTCATGTTGGAAAACAATGACAGTTATAAAGAAAAAAACATTCACTGTATAATGTATGTAAATAAAAAATGCTAATATGGCTTACTTCCTATTCTATTAATGTGTGTGTGCCTATGTCTTAAGTAATAATATAATTAAGGTGTTTAAAAAGAAACAAAGATACACAACACAGAAATGATGAACATGAACAATGATATTATCAGTTTGTTGTGTGTCTAGGCATGGAAACATCTTTGTAGCAATACCTTAATCATCATTTCCACAATTTCTGGATTTTTGGTTACAAAGAAGAAAAATACCTTCTTGGTCTGATGGAGTGGACTTTACATTCAAAATGCACATCCTGCTTCAGAAAACCTTGTCCAGAATATTGGAAGCTCATTTCATATATTAAGTGTTACATTACTTGGTTGGCTCTATGTCAGGATAAAATCTTATTACTGCTCATTAATGGGGAAATGTTCTCACCTGTCCCTGTTTCCTTGGGGATCATATTCTGACCTAGGTATTGTGCCCTTCTCGACAAATTACCCATCCTCATGCTTGCTACAAGGTCAAATTCTACCATCTGTTGCACAGCGTCTGATTGCCTGCACGTGTTTTTTTTTTCTCTTGGCGTCTTTGCTTATAAGTGCAGCTAAGACTGCACTCTGTCTTCCCTGAATGGATTAAAGTAATTGCCCTACATGCATCCCCTCTACGTTTTTTCCTTTTCCTGAGACAGATGTTATGATATATTGCTGTATTTTCAGCTCAGTACATCTGCTTTTGAAGATTACCACATTATATGAATTACAATAAATGTTTCTTCCATCTAGAAGGTGTCAGCCTTAAGGCCAGTGGAAACTTCAAGGAAATCTACAATAATTTGCTGAAATGTGCACTAATAGTTCTTTCCTTCAACATCAGACCAGCCAAGATTAATGGACTATGCTCTGCAGAAACTAAATAATTTTAAATGTTTTCCATGACAGAGACAGAAGCAAGGAAAGTGTACTTCATCAGTGAACTCTTGTACAAAGACTGATTAGGATTGCTGCAATCTTAGCGATGGAATGCAGTTAAATAGTCAACAGTATGCTTATCACATACTGGCAATAAACCACCAGTATTCAAATACTGTACAATTTGTTTTTTTATGCATAACATTATGATTGCTCTTATGAGAACTTAAGAATCTTCCAACCTATAGGTCACATTCCAGGATAAATCAATGGTTTGAGCAAGGCACTGTTCCAAGCTTATGATGGTTTTCTTGAGGAGCACAGTTCTCAAAGAAGGTTTACACACATTCTGTCTCACACACACGTATTCTAGATTATGCAAATACAAAAGCATGCATTTCATCATGGGTAAAACCAGGATTATACTCCCAGTTTCAAAAGAATTCTTGGCTTCATTGATGCAAACTTTGAGGCAAGTCTAAATTGGCTGAGCATGCTTGATAAGTTAGGCATGGATGGTAGCTATGAAATTTCCCATAATGTTTAGTGCTGTGAAAATCCATTGCAAGTAATCCATTGCAGATAACATTTGGGGTTGATTAAATGTAGACATTCTACTCAGAAGAGACCATTGTAGGCACGTGTGAGCATTGTATACTGATACTTAACACTTTATGACATTATTCGTTATTTTAAAAGTGGTACATATATTTTACTTTTGTGAATCACAGCATTTTATTCTGACTTGTTCAATGTTATGTATTTACATTTTAGGCATATTCATTCATATTTATGAGCACTGTTAGATTTTCATTGGCTATTTCAAACAAAGGGTCAGCATATATATATATATATATATATATATATATATATATGGTTGTTTGTTGTGTTACTTCTTGTCTGATGAAGTCTGATCTAAGTGACGAAAAACGTGTTGTTTGTTTAACATTTAACGTACAATAAAGCTGGTTTTGGAATACTAGTTGTCCGGTGCAGTTCGTCCTCTCACAGTGCATTTTTCGTTTATTGGTCTTTTGTTGCACTGCGCTTCATACATTGTTTGATACTTAACACTGTCCAAAATAGATTGGTTTATTTAATGGTTGATACTTTTTAAGTCATTATTTGTTTTGTCTCTACGGCATATTTGTAGACTTCATTCTAATCATTATGCAAATATTTATATTTGTATCTCTCTTTTTGCCATAGTAGCTGCATATTGTTAAGTGTATGACTTCCAGATGGGTGGAAAAATATCACTACCCATCAAATTCACTGTTTACTACGTTTTGGTACAGTTGACTGATGTTTATTTAATTGGAGCATTTAATTGGTGACCTAACCTTCATGGTGCCAACAAAACTAGAGAATGAAGTGTTACAGCAAAAATCCCATGGATGTGTGGTGCAAAGCCTCTAATGTATATATTTGTTTCAGAGTTTTTTTTACATGGACTGAAGTAATCTCTAGAGCAGTATTGTGTTAGCAGCTACTTCAAACTGTTGCAACTGCTTGTGGGTTGCTGCTGCCAGGTGGCAATGATATGTGTGTGTTACATGAACCAGAATCGATGTTAGGAGTGTTGGTGGCATTATGCGAGCACTAATTCTGTGTGACAACCTTTCTTTCTAGGTTTTGGTTTGGTGGCTCATCATTCTTGATCATGGTAAATCATATAAAGAAAAGCAGAACTTCTAAATGCTGAAGTAGCCTATGAAACTTTCCTAATAGTAAATTTAATACTTGCAGAGTATCATTTTTTTAAGAAACCAGCTTTAAACTGCATCTAATACATACAAACATCAAAATAACAATATTTCTAACCCTACCAACATATAAACTGCTTTCTTTGTTTCCAAAAACATATACCATCTCGTTATTGGGTATATACATCCATAATTAATTAATTCCATGTCAGTTCTTTTAATAATTCACTCATTTGCATTCCTACTTGCTTCCTACTTTCTTACAATGGTGAAAAAGTTTTTTTAGGCAGGAATCAGCAATGAACATGGGAGTTCAGGGATGCATGGAGGGGCAGAAGAGAGGGGGGGTGCAGCACTGGCAGGGGAAGGAAGGCTTGAGAAATGAGACAACGAAGAGGAGATAAAGCAGCACAATGCTGTACAATTCAGTATGGGGCAATTTAATATATATAATTACACACAAAGCTCAAGAAAACCCACTTCATGTTGTTCACAAAAGGTATGAAATATGTCCCTTATGAAAAATGTAATGTAGTAGATACCTTGTTGGAGTTTAAATTGTACTTAAGGAAATTAAATTTGGCCATGCACTTTCAGGGCAACCAAATAAGTGCACAGGAGAATGTGTTAAAGAAAAAAAGTAAATATATGCCCCCTTTACATCCTACATTGGTTACATATGAGAGGTTGGTCACTGAAGGAATGTATAAGTTACAAGAGAAGTGTACGAAGGGAAAGAGAAGGTACAACTTAAGTAGGGAGGAAAACAAATTATTAAATGAAATATGTTATGAGACTGCCATTTGAGTTATGAAACCGGATTGGGGGGGGGGTGTAGAACTAGTAGAAACACAGGATTATAATGATAGTAAGTATATGGTATCTTCTATTAATGAAGTAAGTATCGGACATAGAAGGATTGATTTATATCTGGAGGAGTTCCTTTTGGACAACAGGATAGATATGAATTTGTACATTTTTTTGAGAGTGGAACATCCAGTACTTGCCACCATAGTAGGCATCCCAAAATCCATAAAAGTATTGAAGATCCCCCTTACAGGCCCATTATTTTTGGTAGTAGGTCTATGACATTCCCATATGGGAAAGTAATAGATGGATGGCTAAAACCAATATATGATAGAGTGCACCATATAGTGAAAGACTCGTGGGACTTTTTGGGAAGGTTGAAACTGGAAATTTGGAAGGAAGGGTTAGTGTTTATAACCACTGATGTGGTGGTGTTGTTCTCCTGCATCCCTAAGGAAGAAGGACTAGAAAGGTTTAGTAACCGTACTCAGAAGTACATGAACTTTGAGTGGGAAAAGACTAGTTTAATTTGTGACTTTATGTCTATTGTACTGGATTTCAATTACATCTGGTTCGAGGGTGAATACTATAGACAAAAAAGTGGGGTAGCCATGGGGGCGGCATACGCCCCCATATATGCAAATATGGTGTTGCTAGATTGGGAAAATTAATATATTTTGGATAGTCAATATGCTAGTAAATGTATATGCTACACTAGGTTTTTGGATCATATTTTTATTTTATGGGATGGTACAACAAGTGAAGTAGATGCATTTGTGAAGTATTTGAATGACACCAGTACTTATTTAAAATTCACCCATAGTAGTAGCACAACAGGGATAGCAAATTTAGACACTTTTGTATTGAATGGGACAACAGGATTCAAATCCAGAATATATAGAAAAAAAACTTTAGTAACTCATATTTAGAATACACTAGTTGTCACCCAGCAAGTCAAAAAAAGAGCATTATCAAGGGTCAGTGCATAAGAGCTGTGAGAATGACATCTGATTTCAATGAAATGAAGAAAGAGTTAGAATATATAGGAACATTATTTGGGGAAAAGGGTTACCCCAGATACTTAATTGATGATGTCACTCAATATGTACTGAGAGAATGGGAGAAAAATACAAACCACTTTTTGGTATTGGGTTGTAGAAATACAGGGGAGAACATGAGAATGAAAAGGTAAATTCACACCATAGGGCTTGTGTAGTGGGGTGCAGTCCATATGTGAGGAGGTAAAGAAAATAATGAGACAAAATTGGAATATTTTAAGAAGTGATGACTTGGTTTACAGTAAAGCGAATACAGGGCCTATGTGTGTTTACAAGACTGGGTCTAACCTAAAGAATAGGTTTGAGAGAGTGAAAGGCAGAACAAAGGGTGACATTGGAGATGGGTATACCAAAAATGTGGGCAGTGTCAACAGTGTAAGGAGATTATAAAAGAGAAATTAATTACATTAGGGGACACCAACCACACTAGAGTAAGGTTTAAGAAAGGGAGTTGTTTATCCCAACATGTCATATACTTGGCTAAGTGTATGGCATGTCTGAGTTTTTATGTGGGGAAGACGGACAGGCAATTGAGGAAGAGGATATATGATCACACCTACTGCATAAGGAAAAATGATAAAAACAATGCTTTGCATAGACACATACTTAAATATGATGCAAGCTACGTGTTTAAATTTGGGATTTTAGAACACATAAAGGTAGACTTAAGGGGAGGAAATGTTAAGGTCAAATTAGCAGAAAAAGATGTCAGATGGCAACTCAGGCTAAATACAACCAAAGAACCTGGGTTGAACGACTATATTCCCACTAAACCAATCTTGGATGCAAGGATATAATGACATGTTGCAGAAGGGTACATGTATGCACAGAATAAAGTTAGGAACAAGTGAATGGAAAAAAATAAAAAAATGAAAGCTTTTGCGACAAGAAAGGAGGCAATGTTAGATTATAATGTCCAAATAACTAAGTGCAATATTGAGTGTTAAAGATGTATATATATATTTTAATATAGCACAAATGAGTATTAATATCTTATATATATATGTTTTTTTTTCACAAATGTGTTCTTATACTATATAACAAAAGTGCAATATTGTGTTTTAAAGAAGTACATATATTTTTTAACACAGCACAAATTATTTAAAAATGTATAATAATGTTTTTATACCAAAATGTGATATACATATGCACATATGATTGTTTTATGGGTATATTTAGAAACTGTATGGTAACAGGGTGTAATATAAAACTGTGTAGGCTGAATGAGCAGAATTAATGAATATTCATAAGGTTATGTTTTATTCATGAGAAAGTCAATTGATTGAGCATTTCCACTGGATCTTGAATTTTTTGAAAATGTATTATATAGGGAGGAGAAACACACATCTCATTGTTCTGATGAAGTCTGTAGTTAGCAGATGAAAGTGCTTAACCTGTGTGTAAAATAGTTTTAACCCTTAGGGGTTCATTTTTATTTGTTTTCTATTAAAAGTGATTTGCAATGAGCTATGGTTCTTCTTAGCGTATATTTGGTAAATATTTTTAACCCTACCAACATATAAACTGCTTTCCTTGTTTCCAAAAATATACAGATTCTCGTTATTGGGTGTATACATTCATAATTAATTAATTCCATGTCAGTTATTTTAATAATTCACTCATTTCCATTCATACTTGCTTCTTTCATAATTTTTCCCAAGAGGGATTTAAGTCTAGCACACACAATCTGTTAATACCATCTTTTCCTCACAAAATGTAATTCATTTTAACTTTAGAGACAGTCTTTTAGTGGGAAAATGTACTTATGCAGTGATTGAAACCTGGTTCAAGGCTCCAGAGAGCACCCCTGCATTACCTGGATGTAACTCATACCATACCTTTTGGCCATCTAACCAGACCAGAACACCAAGGGCAGAGGAGTGTCTATATTAATTAAGAATATCCACACCTCCAGGCTAGTTGCCCAACATAATGCATCCAAAATTATCCAAGTGCAACTAACTCTGGGCAAAACTGCAATCTATATTGTAGCTTGCTACAGATCCCCCACCATGCCCCAGGATTCCCACTTCTCTTTTCTTGATATACTGGAAAATATTAAGGTTCAACCAAACACCCTAATTATGGGCAATTTCAACTACCCCACCATTGACTGGGAATACTACTCATGTACCAACTCCTTCACTCAACGCTTTCTAGAAATCAAAAACTCCAGTGCCCTGGATCAACTTATCCACACCCCCACCAGGGACAATAATATCCTAGACCTAGTCATTACCAACATGAGTAACTGGTGTTCCACACCTGAAATCAACTCCTCATTGGTCAGATCTGACCATAAGCTTATCACCATAGATATCCACATCCCACCCCAACCCCCTATTAAGGAAACCACTTTAAAAAATGTCTCCAAAGCCAACTTAATGCTTCTTAAGACAGAAGTGGCAAACTTCATGACACCCATGCAGATGGACAATACAGTTACGACTGCCGAAGCTTATAAAAATGCACTCTATATGCACTTACACAAATGCATGGATCGTGCTATCCCTAGCAGAACCAAGACGCTATCCTCCAAAAAGTAAGCCAATCTGGTGATCCCTTGCTATAAACAAACTCTACAACAGATGGAAGAAACTGTTGCAAAAGAGAGTAAAATCCCATGAGTGGAGGAGCTCCTTAGTCAGCCTCAGTAAGAAGCTGAGATCCCTCATAAAATCCTCCAAAGGCAGCTATGAAAACAAGATTGCCACTTACTCTAAGGATAACCACAAAGCATTCTATAGCTATGTCAGGAATCTCAGTGGCAATACCCAGATATGCTCTGAGTTTCAGCACAATGATACAAAAATTACAGAACCAACTGATATTGCCAACATCCTGGCTAATAGGTTCATTGCCAATAGGGCCCATATCTATACAGAAAAAATGCAGTACCCCTGCAATCACAACTGAGCAGGTAAAAATTGCGCTCTCCAAAGTCAAGAACACAGAATCCATGGGACCAGGCAACATCCCAGGCTGCATTCTACATGAACTTCAGAATGAACTGGCCCCCCCCCCCACCTAAGCACCATATTCAGTTACAACCTCACATCAGGCTTTGTACATGCTGAATGGTGCACAGCAACATTTATACCACTCCACAAAGGGGGAGACACCATGGACCCCAGGAACCATCATCATATTAGCCTGATGAGCCTGATTTGCAAGGCCATGGAATGTATCATCATGGAACGCATAGACAAAGACATTGGTAACCTCCAAACTCTGGACCCTACCCAGTTTGTGTTTGTGAAGGGCAGATCATGCCTCCTGAACATGATCAACTTCTTTGAAACAGTCACCAAAGCCATAGACGAGGGTAAAACAGTTCATACAGCCTATCTTGACCTCGCCAAGGGTTTTGACACCATTCCCCATTCTGGAATCACAGATAAACTCACTAAACTGGGTATAAATCCATATATCACAAGATGGGTTGTCAACTGGCTCACTAACAGAACCTGCACTGTAAAAGTTGCAGACTCCAAATCTGACTTCAAACCTGTGACAAGTGGAGTACCACAGTGTTCAGTCTTGGGTCCTCCCCTGTTACGTAACTACTTCTCGAAAGTACAAGCTAACACAGAGGGCCTCTAGCTGATGAAGTTTGCAGATGACTGCAAATTAGGTGCCATAGTCAAGTCCCCAAATGATGTGGACATCCTACAGAAGGGCCTCACTGAGACTGATGCCTGGTGTCAGAGCCATGGCCTCAAGCTCAATGCCAAAACGTGCATTGTCATCCCCTTTGGTAAAAACTCGGTACCCATGAACTACCACATAAGTGGCAGTTCACTTAATGCCAAAGTTGTGCTAAGAGACCTTGGGATTCAGGTGGACAGTAGTCTCGCCTTTGATAATCACATCACCACAGTAGTCAGAAAATCCTTCTGTGTGACACACCTTGTCATGAAAGGGTTCTCATCCAGGAAAAAAGAGGTCATTGTTCCCCTCTACTCTGCTCTCATTAGACCCATTATTGAGTACAATGCCCCTTTTGGAATGTACCTCACAAGACATCTGCAGCAGCTGGAAAGGCCACAAAAATACCTCACAAAGAGGATTCCTGGCCTCAAACAGATGCCCTACACTGACTGTCTCAAAAAACTCCAGCTTTACTCTGTAGCATATCACCTACTCCAAGGTGATCTCTGCCTAACATACAAAGCTATCTCAAACCCAGAGCTGTTGGACATGCTACACCTAAAGAAATTCCAATCCCTCTGAGCTACACGCTCCAGGGAACTAAACCTTGTCACCACAATAAGCAGAACATGCTGGAGGGATAGATTCCTGTCTCAGAGACTTCCCATACTCTGGAACAAGCTACCTATCCATATCAAGCAGAGTTTCTCATTAGCACTCTTCAAGAAATAGGAAATTCACACCAGGAATCACTTCTGTGACTCTGCTCAACAGGGGCACAGGAAAATAACCGTCTTGGGTGGTGAAAGCCAGGGAACCTTGTTGGCTAGGCTTACATAGGCCCTTGGACTGATAGTCTATTACCTGCCTATGGACCTATGAACCTATGAACATATGTAAAGCAGACTGGTTGTAGTCACACTTTATTATTTATAGGTGGTGATATTTATACCCTTTTGAAAATGTGTTGTTAATTATCAACATATATTGGTTACAACATTTTCAAAGGGGAAGGTTTCCATAAGATTGCCCATAACCCCTCTAGTGCTAAAATACTTAAAAAATAAGTTAATGTACTCCCTGTGGTTATCATACAAACATAATATAACAGTTGTCTGCAGTTCCATGGCAATTAACTTTAAACTAAGATGTTACAGGTTGCATTTTACTATGGCAACTAATTCTATATGTGTCAGATTAGTATTGGCAAGCCAGCCAGGAGTCAAGCTTAAAATATTTTGATTAGCATAGATAAACACAATCCTTTACTTGGGCATTAATATTAGCATATGAAATGCTTTCCAAGGGATTCATTAACAGACACAGCACAAGGTGTACATCTTACACTAAAAAATGCCCTCTTTCCACGATGCAGTATTTTGTGATTCTGAGATGTTAGGCACAATGAAAAAAGACCTCATGTTTGGCTCATTTGCATATATGTAAATCACAGTTAACTACCACAATGTGTAGATCGGCACTAAATGTGGTTAGCTGCCACATTGTGTAGGCAAAGGCAGACCCACCCCTCAGTCACTCTCCCACACAAACAAGTATACATTAAAAAATAAGTAAACACACATACACAAACACACACACATATACACACCTACACACACCTACACACACACACAAACACACACACACACACACACGCACACAAACACACACACACACACACACACACACACACACACACACACACACACACACACACACACACACACACACACACACACACACACACACACACACACACACCAGCCTCCTTAGTTGTCTTCTCATCCCTGATAGCTCCTTTCTTGGGCCTAGGTCATTACAGAAGGTTGCAGTCTCATGTTGTATATCATATCCCTGGTGTCCAGTAATTCTCCACCATTCCAATCCACTTACTGTGAGAAGTGCATTTAGAGCATAAAAATAGTATCCCCAATGTCTAGTGGCTTCCCCCAACCTGATCCCTATTTTGGTTTGATTTAAATGTTGTTAAGGCACAAGAGTAGAATTGCTGGTGTCTAGTGTTCCCCCAAACCCCAATCTCTAGAAGTTTATGTACCATTAGGGCACAAGAGTAGTATCCCTGGTGACTAGTGTTCCCCCACCCCCCTGATTCCCATACTGGTTTAAATGCCATTAAGGTACAGGTCATAAGATGTAACCCTGGTAGCTGTTGTTTTCCCCCATCCCTGAAGTACAGTTATCCCTGGTAGCAAGCAGTCCCCCCACCTAATGTTTTAGACTATGCTTGTTAGTCTAGGGGTGCGTAGAGGTATGACAGTCACCCAGCCCACACTCACCACACATTTATGCAGACACAGGCTCCTACTAACTCAGTCACACTTGCAATCACACACTCATCCATTCACACACACACACACACACATACACACACACACACACACACACACATATATATATATATATATATATATATATATATATATATATATATATATATATATATATATATATATATATATATATATACATACACAGACACACAGACCTACCTCACCACTAACTATTCTCCCATTACATTATATCCCAGACAAAGACACACAAACATACACACACTCACACATGCAGCCCTTCACATACACTCATTCATACACCTCCTGACCCTACCTTACCTCTAAAATCTCCAGTACTTACCTCTTCAGCAATGAATGAACACTGCATTTTGGCCATCTTCACAATTGTGATGTGATAAGAGTGGCCATGCTAATCTGCATGACAGAGTGAGTCTATGAACCACTCAGCACATGCCTTCCTGGAGGTGGTTCTGGTGGGCAAACAGCACTTAGCTAATTAGCATATGCCTGTCCCAGGACTGCCTCATTTTCATGGATCAGAGACTGAAAAACAGCCCAATGCAGTGCTGCATGCCTTTGTACCAGAGCACCGGCTTAGAGCTGTCCCTGAATTACAAAAGCTTACCGTGAGGTATCCATGGTAACCTTTATGAATTCCCCTTTGTATTATTTAATGTCCTAGCAATATAACATCTTGTCCTTAACTAAGTGCCAGATTATCAGGAATATCCTCTTTCATCTAAGCTTGTATTTGAATAGGTGGAGAAAACATGGTTATTGTTGGAAGTTTGTGCAGTTATAACTAAACATGTGCTTAAAACTGTACTTTTATGCCTAGTGATTTAGTCATACTGTGTTACCCAGAATGTATTTATTTATGTCAATATCAATGTCTGATGCAACTTAATTTACAACATTTTATGTGATTTCTAGTCTTGGTGCTTTGTGTTTTTCTCTTGTCAGAATGCCTTACACAATTGCAGTATATTGCATGCATTAAAACCCACACATTCCTCATTCTTATTTTGACTTCAGCTAAAGCAGCACTTATGAAGACACTATATTACTATCATTACTGAATGTGCTCAGTACTGTGGTGGTGGTGCTGTGGTAGCGTTGTCGCCTCACAGTAAGATGTTGTCCTGTTCGATTCTCAGCTAGAGTGTCTTCTGTGTGGAGACATGCGTGAATGGGCATACCTTCGTTGAAGGTTGTGCATTAGGGCTGGCAACTTGGCACATAAAAATCTACTGCCAATCATTAGCGGACCAGCGTTCCGCTGTGGCGACCCCTAACCGGGAAAAGCCGAAAGACACAACAACAACTGAATATGCTCAATATCAGTTTTCCTTTCAGTTGACATGCCACAAAAAGTTACAAAAATGTCTATCTTATAAACATTTGGGCTCTTAGATACACACAAAATTACATCCTTTCTGTTTTGTAGCACCTTAAAAAGACTAAAACATAACTTTTTTCTCATTAGCTATGAACAAGACTGGTTCACAGTACTGCATTTGCATGTGGTACTAGCGTTTTCTCTACAACACCCAATTTTTCTCTTTAAAATGCCGTTAGTGCCAATGCTATCATTTTTACTGTATTTTAAATGTCCTAGGCATTTCCTGTCAATTAATAACATATATCACACCTGTAAGATCAAAGAAGCACATTTTAAAGGATTTATGTTGATAGTGTTACAAAATAATACCTGAATGTTAATGGTCTAAATGAAAATTGCCAAAACAACGTTCACTGAACTTCAGAGCAAGTCTTTTCTGGCACAGGGGCAAACTCCATTTTACCTCCTATGTGATGGGGTACTCCAACTCCTCAAAACTTATATATACCTACTGTGAGGACCACAACAGTAAAGAAAAGAGAAAATTCCTCTGAAAGTTATTTCAGCAAATTAAATTTGCAGGATCGACATTCTCTTTGAATATGCTGATCAAATGACAGGTTCACATTTTTAGCATATCTAACTCCTTCCTGCTCTGATTTCAAAAGTCCTAATTTGAACATATTATTTTACTTACTTTTCTACTTTTCTCTACCTCTATGTGTGCAGATTCTCTTCCCATCTCTACTTCCTCATCTTCACTTGCCTATCCTACCCTCTCTGCCACTTTACATAACCTCTTTCTATCACCCCTTCCCATTTGTGCTCATCTATCCTAATCTCTCTCCCC
This sequence comes from Protopterus annectens, assembly GCF_019279795.1. NCBI lineage: Eukaryota > Metazoa > Chordata > Ceratodontiformes > Protopteridae > Protopterus > Protopterus annectens. Next base: position 81,975,247 of record NC_056732.1, on the reverse strand, counting down.
CTTTATAGTTACAATTAAATTAAACACATGACTTTTACTTATTATTACTGTGACCTGCCAAAAGGATGCTCTCTAGAATTGTATATAGTGTTTTACTTTGCTTTTTCTCATTATCTTTGTGACATAGTTTTGTTATATCTCTGTGCCTTACAATATTGTTGATTATTTTTGAACTGTATAATTTTCACCTGTTTTTATGTAAAGTCTGAAATTTTTTTTTTCTCTGTTAAATGGATCTTTTCTCCCCAGGTCTCCACTGAAAATGGGTTCTTGTGACCCAGTCGGGCTTTCCTGATAAACAAAAATCAATAAATAAATAATAAAGTCTGTTTCGAGTAGAATATCAGGGCACCAATGTGTTATACAGAAGAAAGGTTTGGTAATCTGCTCCAATTCCTTACTTGCCTAATAAACTCTGTGTATGGCAGTGCCTTTTCATGGGGTCTCTATAGGAGTTTAATGTAACTCAACAGCACTGAATGGATGGATTTCATACAACATGTGGGAAGGCTGTGGATACTCCCACTGACCTACACACTTGCAATTTTCTAACCTTCAAGGAGCACATTAAACCTTGCAAATATGACGTGGTTAACTTAATTAAATATTTTGACTAGTACATATACAAAATGTTGTTGTGTATTTGCATAGGGAATATTTGTATAGATGGGAGTTATAAAACATTTACTTCTTTTATGGACTGAGGGTAAGAGTGACAGAAATTTTCAGTTTTGGATGTTTGCATACATAGATCTAATGACAGTAGCACTGCTGAGAGTGATCTTTATATAAAATCAGTAGTGGCAAACAATGTATTATATTTTAAGCAAGCAATAATGCCTAACAGGGTGGGCATAACAGGGAAACAACTGAATGGCTAGATGTGTTATGAGGCCCAGTGCCATAGGTGTTTTGCACCAGTAAATATTTTAAAAGGTTAGAAGCTGTTATTATCTGCAAATGGTATACAAACAAAAAACATGCAATGTCTCATGTGCCTACATACCTCTTTTTTGCTTAGACTTACAAATATTTAAATAAGCTGTTAGATGGAGTTCCGTGAGATAACAGAGGAACATCAGGCATATTTACATGTTTGTACTGTAATACATGCAATACCATTTTAGTGTGTATATTATTTCAACACATTGAAACAAAATAAAATGTTATTTACAAGATAAGTTAGACTGTGAAACTGAAGGGGGTGGGGGATATGTGGCCATCCGTCATAGTTGTTCCCAATTTTACATAGACAAACTATGAATGATATAAAGAATGGAAATAACACCAGTGCCCTATTTAGGCATATTAGGAATACAGGTCATGTAGCTTTGTTTTTATTTATTTATTTGTTTTACTGCAACTATTACATGTTGGTGGATTGAAAAACAACTATAAGCATGAGTTCATGCACGCTAATACTGACTACTGGTTAGGCAATTAGAAAAGGTGGCAGATTAAGCTGAATTGTTTGAGTGGGCTTCATCTTAATATTTTTGAAGCCTTATTTATTGAAAAAAATAACTTAATTAGTTTTGTGTCTGGTCATGATATTGATCATCATTCTATGAGTCTATTAATGAAATGCACCAAAAGGTATGTTCATGATCCTGAAGATAGATCAACATGGCTAAAGGATACATTCTTATTACCAAATGATATTTTTCTCACTTTGGATATAAATTCAGTAGATATCTTAATTATTTTAATAGTTTACTTGTGCATTTATCATTTCCCAAATGAGTAAGTGAACTGGTCCTGGGACCCTTTTCAGCCATGACACATGACATTTAGGTGGGAACAACAGACATAAACAATATTATAAATAGTCTTATATAAATTGGGTGACTTATTGGCTAAGGTGTTTGCCTTACAAACACAAGGTGCAGGGTTTGAATCTCACAAGGGATAATTGGCTAGGCTTAAAATGGCTCGCAAGTGCAGGTAGCTTAGTACTGAACTATGAATCTATGAATTAGATTAGGAAAGTACATGATAACGCATTTAGGAAATTGCATAATAGTACATATATTTTACAATGGTACACATAAGTGAGTAGTTATTTGAGTGCTAGTACACTTAACAAAAGCAGGAAAAATAAATAGTAAAGAAAAAAATGGCATAACATTTTTTCAGGGTATTTAAAAGGGTTCCCATTAAACAAATGCATGCCATACTAGACAAAATAAATTATCCTGAAAGGAACTGTATGCGCAGGAGTACATGGTGGGAGTGGTTTCTTTTGCTTGGGTTAGTCATGTGACTTGGCTAAGCTAGCAGTGATAGATAATTTAGAGGATGCACTAGCATAATCTTTAAAGCTGGTCTAAGGTATGGAAACACAACAGCATTTCTTGCATCCCCACAGGATGGAGCCAATGGCTCCTCTGTCTGCACCAAACTTGTCCAATTTTCCACAGTTGTGAGAGCCAGTGACTCCTAGATAGGTGACAGTTTACAACCTACTCCTTCCAGCCTCTGAATCTAACACGAGATCTAGTCACAGCAAGAGATGGGCAGTACAGAGTGTGCCAGCTTTGCTAATCCAGCAGGGAACCCCACCTTGTCCTCTCCTCTCCCCTGGTCAGCACTCCCTCTCCTACATCAGATCTTCCAACCTCCCCTATAGCTGTCCTTAGAGGAAAGGTGTGCCTTCAAATACTGAATCTTTCTTGTTTTACAGTGTAGTCAAACACACTAAGGGGTAAATAGCTAGTGCTAAAGCTAGGGGTCACCTATCTGATGAGCTATAAAAGCCTCCCTACCTCCAGAATGGGCCATCTGGCAACCACTACTCATTCCCATCCACCCTATCCAGCTCCTATAGGCATTTCAGCTGCTATTCAAACTCAGGTTGACTACAATATGGACAGGGTGTTTATCCCTCTAAACCACAGAGTGACTTCACATACCATGGGTCTTAATACAAGCTAAAACAACCAGCAAAACATCATTATATAAAAGCTAAAAATAAAACCAAGAAAAACTACTTAAACCAAAAGAAAAGCTATGGCTGGATGTCCTTTTATGCAAGGATAGAACAAGACAGATTTATACAGCTACAGTTTTTAAGAAGGACATTTATTCCAGTTCTTTCCTACACTATTTCAGCTCTCATCCCATTCATCAGAAAAAGTCAGTAGTAAAAGGACAACTTGTTAGGGCTGCCAGAATGGGTACTAATAACTCTGATTTTTTTACTGAATGTGAATGTCTAAAAGGATTGTTTTTGAAATGTGGTTACCCTAATTCTTTATTAGAAGAATTACTTCTAGAGGTAAAACTGAAAAGACCATCTGGCCATTTTAGAGCCATTTTGAACGGTCAAAATTTAGATGATGCATCTATTTTATCAAACACCTTAGTTACACCAAATGATAAAACTGACTTTTCTCTGACTTTTATAACACCATTCAGTAAGGATGCTGTAACATTGAGACAGATTCTGAGCAAAAATTGGAATTTAATTTCCACTGATGAAGCTATAGGTTCTAAACTAGCATCCAATCCTAGAGTTATTTATAGAAGGGGTCAGAATTAAAGAATCTCTTAGAATTAAAAAAAACGGGATCATTCCAAGGTAAAGGGCATGTATAAATGTAAAGCTTGCCCCTACTCCTACTGTACATTCATTGAAACAGGGAATAGCTTCCAAATTAGTGACATGAGGTATACATGCAGGAGAAGATATAATTGTAATTCTAATAGCATTATATACCTGGCAAAATGTAGACTCTGTCCCAGTTATTATATAGGGAAGACAGACAGGAAGCTAAGGGAATGCTTATACAAACATTTATATGCCATTAAAAATAGAAAAACTGATAATGCTCTGGCTAAGCATATAATTAACGATCCGGATCATTCTTTTCTTTTCAAAGTCATTGACCATGTTGATTATCAGGAGGAGGGGGGGGCTTGTCCTTGAGACTGGAACAACAAGAACTGTTATGGCAGCTCAGAATAGATGCCTTTACACAACCAGGTACGAACAAAGCTTGTTCTACAGCATGTATTTTAAAACTGAAAAGTTTGATGAGATGAATGCATAAACATAAACCTAAACATTTCCTGTTTTTATTTTTTCATTACTATATTTTTTGTGAGTGTATAAAAATGTTCAATATTTTTATATGACATGTTCTAATTAGGAGAGGAGTTTTTTGTCATATATATTTTGTCATATTTTGTCTAGATTTGCTTTAGAATGGATAGTGGGTCAGATGACTAATATCATGTGACTGCTTGTTTATATAAGGATTTTACATTTGTTCTTGCTTTGTCTGATGAAGTATTGGCATTGTACTTTATGAAAGCGCTAACATTAAATTTTAGTGAGTTCTTATTAGAACGTGTGTGGTTCTTTTCCATAGCTTTTCTTTTGATTATATAAAAGCTGTAAAGTGGCCTAATTATAGAACGCTTGTGTCGAATGCTAAATCAGTAATGACTACAACTAACTATGGCATATAATTGACCTTTATTAGTGTTAATTGTATAGCAGGATTTGTATTTAAAGCAGGAAAGTGATTACATGTTTGTACTGAGTTTGAGGAAGGACACAAGTATTTGTGCTATGCCTGAAAACTTGATCTGTAAAGTTCATTTTTTTTTTCTTTTTTTGTTTAGAAGCATTTTTTTAAATAAAGGTGAGTAATGAACGACATCTTGTTTGCTGTGTGTCTTCTTCGACAGCATTTGGATTAGTTACATTATTTAAGCACCCACAACATTTTTACAAACATCAAAGTAGAAGCACTTCCATTTTCCTGCAACCTCTTAACCATTTATTTAACATTATTATAGATGTCTATTTGTTTTTTCATTTCATCACCTAGAGACTCCTAAACAGATCTGGCTAGTCATCCTAATTATGTTATAATTATAAACAACCACTTCTAGCATTCTTCATGTTCTTACGTCCCCCGAAAATAACTAGGTATCACCTGTACCAAAGCAGCCCACATACCAAGCAACACCTGAGCTATCAATTCTACCTTAGCTTCTCTGGTAGCGAGTAAAGCAATCCGGGAATTCACTTTATCTAGTTCTTTAAAAAAGGCATATCTTGAATGTGCTTCATAGCTTTAATCTTACCTATACCTGCCCTACCCTTTCCTGTGCAGGTTATAACTCCCTTCAAGATTGACTTTCTCCTGAATCATTCCCTACTATATACAGACAGCTTCTAGGTACCAAAGTTTCTTCACAGTCAGTCTACTGGGTGAGAGGAAACCAGGATAAAGTTTTCTGTTTCTCAACTCCCCTAATCTGAATTTAGCACCTTTTTTCCTTAAGCAAATGCATGTTGTGCAATTTGTAGACTATGCTTTTTGCCTATCAGACAACATGTAAGCTTGACAGTCACCTTGTTTTCCCTATATAAGCTGTAGTGCTTCCTTGCTATAGGTGCATAATCCAGGCATGGATGTCTCACAAGTGGTTTAAAATTATACTACCTTTCAAGCTTTTAGTATTCAAAAGCTGGGCATATTTGCTTTAAACAAAAGCCTTTTGTTGAGTAGTGCTTGTTTGTGTGTGTGTGTGTGTGTGTGTGTGTGTGTGTGTGTGTGTGTGTGTGTGTGTGTGTGTGTGTGTGTGTGTGTGTGTGTGTACATTAATGTGTGTGTTGAATGAATTCTGAACTACGTTACAAGGTTCCCAAGGCATAGATAACATACTACACTAATAACATCTGCACTATCACTGTCATTGATCTGTTTATCATCTAAGCCCATGTGAAACAAGTATCTCTTTTCATTATAGTTCAGAAAGCACTGCCTCTTTAAGCAGCTAGTAGAGAGCATATAACAAATAAGTATGTCTGAAGGAGTGCGTGGTGCGAATTTGAAAACACAAAGATACAACACAAATATGATGTAATGCATCTTATTGCATTAACACATGTTTTGCAGTTACTCAAGCTTTTGCGCTAGCAGGAGCCCTTCATCAGGAATTAATTTGATGTTACTAGTTTAAATATGTTATACATGTAAAACAATAGCTGTACAGATGGGACACAGTTATAGCATAGAATTTTATGACTCATTAATAGGCAAGTGAATTGCATGATGATATTTTAATTACTGAATTTTATGTATTGCTATATTTTTTTATTTTTCTTTCAGGATTCTTTAAGCAAGCAAGAAGAATTTTTGCTAAGAGCTGCTATTCTGGAAGTTACAATGATTAATAAGAGTGTTGGACTCAAGACAATCTCTTTTGAAATGTCAATAGGTAAACTGGGGATGTTTGCGGCATATGCCATTACATGAAATTCCTGTTTTAGTTTATATGACATGTATTATTTACAGAACTTCTTCAGTAAAAACATTTTTATTATTATTGACCCAGTGTAGGTTTAATGAACTCTGTTCTGGTAAATTTATTTCTGCTCAACTGTAACTGAACATATGATAACCTTTCAATGATTTTAGACAATATTATAGAAGATGCTTGTTTTGTGATAATGCATTATATTTGTCACTGGCCTGCATGAGATTACAGAGAACACTGAGAAGGATGCATTGCTTTGTGCAATGAGCTAATCACCACTAAATATCATTTAGCATCTTATTGTGTTCCATGTAAGGCAGAAATAAGAAACTGAGTCCAAAATTCATGTAACTCCCAAATTATGTGGTTTGGGAGTACAGGGAGCGTTCAGTGACAATGAAATGGGACGGCCTTCATCTTCATATTCAAAATTTACTAAACACAGGAAGAAGGACAAGTCAGTCAAAGAGGCAGTGGTGAAGCAGCCATGCCATGACGTCATTAACAGTACTAAGGAATAATAGAAATCAATGCAGATAAAATTACCATTTGGGAATATAGAAAATTTGATGACTCCCACAGCTGAAATTGCAATTAAGGATTTAAAGAGCCAGGGGACAACTTAATTAGTAAAAGAATTATAAGAAAGGAATAAAAATATGCTGTGTGATAGAGGACAATAAAGAACAACAACAACAAAAAATAGAGTAAGCTGTAACAATTCCTGTAACTCATATTAAATGCTACACAAATAATCAGCCTGAATGAAAGATGAAACTCAGTAAATAGCGTAACCAGTAGTTTAATAATACTTCTTCAGAATACAAAAACCATAATTCAATGCATTTAAATAACCAAACAACAATAAAGAATCCATCAAACCAATTCAGTCCGTTCATCATCTTGTCATCAAGGACCTAACTTTATCAGTTTAACATTTATCTAATGGGAAATATTATTTGAAGTTTATTCGAGTTTTGCCGCCATTATCGCCTTCTAAAATTCTCAATAATTCTATTTTACTTCAAAGAAATGTGCTGTTTCATATTGAATTTATATTAGCGGGCATTAAGTTTGATTAGATTAGAAAGATTTCGATTCTTCTAAAGATTAATCAGTTCATACCATAGTATGTAGAAGGTCTGAACATTGACCATTTTAATTTAATATCTTAAACAAAATTAGATTGATTAATAATGACAAAGAACAGAATCCCAGTCTTGTTAGTGTTAATAGCTATTAACACTAACAAGACTGGGATGCATGTTTGCCACAGTTGCAACATGTGTCGATTTATTTCAGAGGGACCTTACATCAAAATAGACACCTTTGACAAGACCTTTAAAGTACCCTGTTATGTTGATTGTAAAACAAAGGGGGTGGTTTATATTGGTCAATGTTCTGGTTGCTCTGCATACTACATAGGTATGACTACTTGTTGTTTAAACATTAGAATCAGAGAGCATCTTTATAGTATCAAACGCACATGATGAAAACAATGCCTGTATAAAACACACCTAAACTTGTAATGGATATAAGAAATTTTGTTTCAGGTAGTGTGCCGATCTTGTAGGCAGGAGATTATAAGAATTTTTAGAAACAGCTGAAACCATGTGGCAGATAAAACTCAGACAAGTTCCCTGGCCTTAATGATTACATTACATTAACATTAAATGTTTTTAAAACACAGGAAACTACAAGTGAATAAGGGATTGATTCTTTTGTTTTTAAAAACAGAATGTCTTTTAAAACAATTGGTTTGGGATGATTTTAATTAAGTAATTGCTTGTTAATTGTTTGGTTATTTAAAATGCATTGAATTATGGTCTTTTGTATTCTGAAGAAGTTTTAATGAAAAGCCGGCATTAAACTACTGGTTACGCTATGTACTGAGTTTCATCTTTCATTCAGGCTGATTATTTGTGTTAGTTACCTTTTTGGCGTTCTTTTTTCATATTAAATGCTAGCAATATTAAAGGTTTAAAGATCAGACTCAGAAGTCATAAGATGTGAAGGCAAGAAGCAGCAGTTAAATGATGAGAAGAAGACATCAGTCAAGCTGATAAATAAGGCAAAGTCAAATCAAACATGTAGAAATCAGTGGAAGGAATGGTCATGTAGAGAGAAAACAATGAACAAGTGTGTGTGTTTGTGTGTGTGTGTTTGTGTGTGTGTGCGTGTGTGTGTGTGTGTGTGTGTGTGTATACACATTGTCCCTCTAGTGTGGAATACTGGTAGTCTGGCCAATCACTGGCAGACCACAAAAGGCACAGTTATAAAGTAATGACAGGATGCCCGTGTCCACACACAAGACAGCATAAGGGGAATGTCCCATGTATATCTGTGAGTCAAATGCCAGTAGCTTCCATATCACACATGCACCCAGCTCACCCCACCATCAGCCACAAGTTTGTCACAGGTCATATGACTACAGCATGAACCCATCTCTGTATGGGAATACATACATGATGCTGCATGCTGAATAGGTGTCCCATGCAGGTGTGTCCCTACCTGTAAGCAGCAACCTGACCATATCCAGACACGTGGATCAGTATGAGCAGGAAGGATTGACAGGAACACCTCAGCCCCTTACCACTGGCACCCCAGGGTAATCCACTGGCTTGCAGCCTGGGAACGTATGAGTGACAGAATGCACTGGCCTGCTGCAGATGGCCTGCAGCACTTTCAAATGGCCTAAACTCCTCTGGCAAAAGCCCATGCCTCACCTATAGTGCCAATGTATGGAATGTCAGGGGGTCCTAACTAACAACCTAACACAGTAAACAGAAAACAAATTCAAGGCCATGTTGACAAATGCCAGTAGCATGCCTCCCCATGTCCTACTGCAAGATCTGTGTACCAGGCCATAAATACTACTGGGGTAAAGGCCCAACTATAGGGATACCGGTGAGATATTGCTTTCATAATGTTAGGAAGAGGAGATAATAACTGTGGAGGGTGTAGAAGCATGGATGTCATGGAGTGTGTGAAGTCTGAAATTCTAATGTCCACCCATACTAGCCCCTGACTGCAAACCCATGAATGAATAGCTACAAACCTGCTTGTAAACCACAATGTGAAGGTAAACTGACCAGATATACGAGTCCTAACTCTGGATAACCTGGGTGTAACTGTACAGCTGAGAGGTATGTCCCCAGCAGGATATGGCCATTCCATTAAGTTGAGAAAAGCACAAGAAGGGGATCCCCAGCCAGCATAACACCAAGGTGCTGGACCATTTACACAGAACCAGCAGTCTATTGTCTGTAGCTACCCCTCCACAATGGCAGGAGTGTGCCAGAATGTGTAGTCTATATGCCTCAGAATATTGGTCTCAGCTTCATTCATCTTGCATTTCCCTGGTAAATAACTGTGAGCAAAGAATGATATATGCAAGTAGTTGATGACATGATACATCACAGTGTAAAACAGTACATATGTCAGACAAACTATGCTACAACCAACCATGTTACACAAGCAGTACAGACAGCAATAGTTACAGTATCTTCTGTATGTTACGCCCATTGTGTCTCCATATTGGCAACCTATCTACTGATATCCTGCAGAAACAGGTTGCTAGGTGTAGCTGTAACACACAAAACCCTGAACTGGAGTCAAAATCTCCCTGTAATGGATGCACACACTCAGTGCAGATAGTTAAAGTGAGCATGCTCCTACACTTAGATAAATGAAGCCCCTGTATGACAACACAGTGGACTACAGATATCTGTTATTCCCCAATGTCTGTGCACACACACCAAATTGTACACCATTGATACCTCACACACACACACACACACACACACACACACACACACACACACACGATAGGAATACTCCCTCATATCTAAGGCCAACATAATATTATATGTCAAGCACATACACACAGAGACGTGGGAAAGAGGGAGACAGACAGCGACAGAAGGAATCCCATTATGAGGCCTTTCCCACCCAGTACATATCCCATTGGCCTATATCACTTGATTTGCTGATGTCATTCACTGTAGGAATTCCTTTGGTTAGCCCTCAGCCCTACAGTCTCAGAGGTGCTTGTGATAACTATAGGAATTCCTTTGGTTAGCCCTCAGCCCTACAGTCTCAGCGGTGCTTGTGATAACTGTGTAACACTACAGTACAAATAAGTATCCATGTAGCAATTATCTCAGTCCTGTCAAATGTAAAGTTGTGTGTGAGTGTGTGTGTGTGTTTCTAGATGAATGTGTTTGAGGCCATTCACACTCATTACACTTCCCATTGCCCTACTTTAGCACTCCTGCTGATGTCAGTCACCCTGAAATAACCCTTTGGGCAGCTTGTAGCCCTATAAGCTCCATGGTGTTTGCGATAGCTGCCTACTTTATTTATTTACTTCCAGGGAGACATTTTTCATCAGTTGGATGGTGTGGCTATGAGGGCAGCTTGTGCCCCCATTTTTGCCAATATAGTCATGCTATACTGGGAGTTACATTTTGTTTTTAACTCTCCATTCATGGACAATATAGTGAAATATTTCCGGTTCTTGGATGACATACTGATAGTGTGGAAAGGTTCACCCAGATGATGTTCCTAAGGTCATGGAATATTTGAACAATTCAACTCAGTTTCTAAAATTTACACATGAGTTTAACACAGAGGAGATACACTACTTAGATGTGACTATTTTAAAAGACAATTCAAATGAAAAGTTTGTGTCAAAAATTTATAGAAAGGCTTGTTTTTCTAATTCTTATTTGCATTACTATAGTAACCACCCTCCATTGCAGAAGAAGAACATTATAAAAGGACAAATGGTTAGGGTGGCTAGGATGACATTCAGATACAATGATTTTATTAATGAAATGGAATACGTGCACAAACTATTTTTGGAGAGAGGGTACCATGACTCACTCATCACATCCTTCAAGGAGGAGGTGATAAAGGGGTGGGGGACAAGATTATACCCCTATTGAACACAGGGGGTAATATAGAGAATATTGTTTCAATAAATAATACAGGTGAGTTTTTGAACAGGGCGACCCATATAAAGAAGGATGCTACCCCCTTTCTAGTTATGACATACAATTCTAATACTAACTTGATAAGAAGGGTTATTGATAAGACATGGGACATTTTTAAAAGTATGCCCAACAAGCTAGAAGTATTCAATAGGCACTTGTGTTATAGTTTTAGAAGGGGTCTCAACCTCAAAAATATTTTTGATAAAACTAAGCAGGAGAAGGATGAAGAAATGAATAAGAAAAAGGGAACTTTCCATTGTGGAAGATGTTCCCAATGTATATTTGTAGCGAATACAGGTGATTTATTAATACCTACCATCCCAACAATTCTTAAGAACAAACAACATTACACTTGTTATGCAAAGGGGATTGTGTATTTAGCCTATTGTACCTTCTGCTGGGCTTATTACGTAGGGAAGACAGAAAGATATCTGCGACAGAGGATTTATGAACATATGTATGATGTTAACAGGAAAAGGGATACTAATGCACTTTATAAACATACTTTGTTATGCACGGAAGCCAATTTTAAATTTTGGATTTTGAAATGTTATCTAGGGATAGTAGAGGGGGAGATTGGGAAAATAAGTTGTGTTATAGGGAGTTAATCTGGCAATTGCGGATAGACTCCAACACACCCCCTGGGATGAATGATTATGTATCACTTTTACCAGCACTAAGATTAAGGGTCAATAAGGTAAAAAAATAACAACAAAAGAAAAACAATAAATGTATAAAATAAAACATTAGAAACTGAGAATATGAATAGCATTGTTAGTTAGTAATTGTAGTTTTACAACATGAATTTGGAATATATTAATACTTTGTATTCACTTTGCACTTTAATATTAAGAAAGCATTTGGGTACAGTATCTTGGCATTATATACATATTTGTTTTATATACATTTGTATATTATATTTTATTTATATTAATTTAGTATATATAATATATACATTTATATACACATTTATTCATACATTCATAGTCTATATATACATATATACATTATACATATTTCTATACATATATTTTAACATTTTTTATACATTTATATTCACATCAACATGATTTTAAAATACTTTTCAAAAATTCTTATGAACTTATATTAGAGACTTGTATGGTTTCATATATGGAAGTGTCCTTTATGGTATGTTTTATGATGTTATATGTCTATATATACTTTGATTGATATTTATTATATATGTTTTACATTATATATACCATCTCATACTGCATTTTAATATCTTGTACTGTATCTTTAACAAACCACAGTGATTATCGACTTGATTACTTAATTGAATTGTAGTCAATTAATATAAATATGTCCGCAGACTAGTATTATTCATTCTGATGAAGTTTCCAGAGTGGAAATGAAAGCGCTTAATTTATCTGGTTGTTTTAAAATTCAATAAACTATTACATTATCATTTGGTCATGGACTGAACAGTTCTTCATTGTTACTGCCATTATGAATTGTACCAGTGAGACTGCCTTTATTGGAAATCATGTATAGCGGAGGAACCTGGTGTTACTAGTTTTTGAATTTTCTCCGTTTTTCATTTTTTGAGAGGTGTAGCTGTAACACACAAAACCCTGAACTGGAGTCCAAATCTCCCTGGAATGGATATACACACTCAATGTAGATGGTTAAAGTGAGCATGCTCCTACACTTAGATAAATGAAGACCCTGTATGACAACACAGTGGACTACAGATATCTGTTATTCCCCGATGTCTGTGCACACACACCAAATTGTACACCATTGATACCTCACACACACACACACACACACACACACACACACACACACACACACACACACACACACACACACACACACACACACACACACATGAGATAAGAATACTCACTCATTTCTAAGGCCAACATAATATTATATGTCAAACATATACACACAAAGACTTTGGAAAGAGAGAGATAGACAGCGACAGAGGGAATCCCATTATGAGGCCTTTCCCACCCAGTACACATCCCATTGGCCTATATCACTTGATGTGCTGATGTTATTCACTGTAGGAATTCCTTTGGTTAGCCCTCAACCCTATAATCTCAGTGGTGCTTGTGATAACTGTGTAACACTACAGTACAAATAAGTATCCATGTAGCAATTGTTATCTCAGTCCTGTCAAATGTAAAGTTGTGTGTGAGTGTGTGTTTCTAGATGAATGTGTTTGAGGCCATTCACACTCATTACACTTCCCATTGCCCTACTTTAGCACTTCTGCTGATGTCAGTCACCCTGAAATAGCCCTTTGGGCAGCTTGTAACCCTATGAGCTCTGTGGTGCTTGCGATAGCTGCCTAATGTTATAGTGTAGCAACCTAGTTAGGTAGGAGTTCTAATCCTTGTCCTGGCAACTGTGAAAATGTGTGTGTTTGTGTGAGAGAGTTTGCGCATCTTTGTAAAGACATGATATTGAGGCCATTCACACTAACTACACTTCCCTTACCCCTCCTTTAGCACTGCTGCTGATGTCACTCACCTTCAAAGACACCTTTGGACAGCTCTCCAATATATAAGCTCAGTGGTGCTTGCGATAACTGTGTAATGCTATAGTGTAGCAAACTAGTTAGGTAAAAGTTCTAATCCCTGTCCTGGCAACTGTGAAAATGTGTGTGTGTGTGTCTTTGTAAATACATGATTTTGAGGCCATTCACATTCACTACACTTCCCCTACCCCTCCTTTAGCACAGCTGCTGATGTCACTCACCTTCAAAGATACCTTTGGACAGTTTTCTAACATATAAGCTCCATGGTGCTTGCAATATCTGTGTAATACTGTAGTGTAGCAAACTAGTAAGGTAGGAGTTCTAATCCCTGTCCTGGCACCTGTGAAAATATGTGTGTTTGTGTGTGAGAGTGTGTCTGTCTTTGTAGAGACATGATTTTGAGGCCATCCACACTTACTACATTTCCCTGGCCCCCTCCTTTAGCACTGCTGCTGATGTCACTCACTTTCAAAGATACCTGTGGACAGCTCTCCAGCATATAAACTCTGTGGAGCTTGTGATAACTGTGTAATACTGTAGTGTAGCAAACTAGTCAGGTAGGAGTTCTAATCCCTCTCCTGACAACTGTGCAAATGTGTTTGTGTGAGAGTGTGTGTGTCTTTGTAGAGACATGATTTTGAGGCCATTCAAACTCACTACACTTCCCTTACCCCACTTTTAGCACTGCTGCTGATTAGACTCACCTTCAAAGATACCTTTGGACAGCCTTCTTACATATAATCTCTGTGACACTTGCGATAACTGTGTAATACTGTAGTGTAGCAAACCAGTTAGGTAAGAGTTCTAATCTCGGTCTTGACAACTGTGAAAATATATGTGTTTGTGTGAGCGAGTGTGTGCATCTTTATAGAGACCTGATTTTGTGGCCATTCATACTCACGACACTTCCCTTACCCCCTCCTTTAGCACTGCTGCTGATGACACTATCCTTAGAGGTATGTTTGGACACTGCTCTACCTATAAGCTCTGTAGTGCATGTGCTAAATTTGTAGCAATGTAGCAGCAATAGCTCCATAGGTATGGGTTTTAATCTCATTCCAGGCAAGTGTTTATGTGTATGTATATATGTGGTCATACCTTAAAGATTTTGGCCCCATTTACACCCAGTACACTTCTCAATGCTTGACTTTAGCCAGCCTGCAGATATCATTCACCTTTGAAGTACCTGTTGGCAATCCTAAACCTTGTAAGGTCAGTGGTGTGTGTGGTAAATGCATAAGATAAAGGTCTGGAAACATAGTTAGATAAAGGTTCAAACCTTACTCCTGGCAAATGTAAATGTATGTGTAGGGTAAAATACTTTATGAAATTTCTCGCCCGCTACATCACCCAGTGCTAGTATTTACAAGGGCTGGTGATGTTCCCCACTTTTGAAGTACCTTGGGACAACATCCATCTTATAAGCCCTGTGGCATGTTCAATAAATGCATAACACTATAGTAACAATACATAGATAGGTAGGGGCTCGAAACTGAGTACTGGCAAGTGTGCTTGTGTCTCTGCCTGTCATTAGTATCCTGTGTGGGTGTTGGTGTGATTGTGTAATAACAGGATCCATGGGGGGGCGGGTTTTGCTAAATTATTATATTGAGGACCTAGTATATGTCCCAATGTCCACATTACAAGGCCAACAGTTGTCAAACGCTGTAGAGGTTGGTGTAGACAATCCACAGCCCTAAATGTGTAGTGCCATGTGCAATGACTATGTGACAGTATGGATTAGTTAACAATATAGATAATCCTTCTAATACTCAGAGACCACTCTCCACCCAGGAATCATACACAAACATACTTGGCTAGGCAGCAACCACTATATCAGTAGTTCTCCTGCAAATTGCCTCACAGATAGTATCCTCGGTGTGATTGCAGTGGACTCCATGTCAAATCGATGACCAGACATGACAGGTGTCACACAGGATATGGACCCATGTCCTCTCATGTTTGGAATCTACCCTTCTGAGGTGCAGGAGAACATAAAGGCACCCTGGCTGATAATGTTTGCATACAACAGTAAGATGGGTGGTAGCATTCACGATCCATGTGATGTTGACATCACGCCCAAAGGCTACTTGATACCTGTGACTGTTGTCAGAACCCTGGACATTACCTCAATGCCAAGAGATGTGCCGCCATTACCTTTGGGAACACCATGGCTCACATGATGTAATACATTGGTGGTAGTCCACTGTACAGTGATGTTATTATAACAAAATGGGGAACACAGGTTGACAGTCAGCTGCCTGTTGACCACAACGGTGCCAATGACATCAGAAAGTACTTTGATGTGTTACATCTCCTGACTGAGTGTGTGTTATCCAGCAAGTAAAAGGACATGACACCCTGTTCCACTCCCTCAGTAGCCCAATCAATGTGTAGAGTGGCCCTTTTGCCATGTTCACCACTGGACACCTGCAACAACTGTAGAGTCTGCAAATGTACCTCACAAAGAGAATACCATGCCTTATACACATGCCCTGTATGGACAGACTCCAATAACTCCAATGAATCCCTGTATCATACTGTCTATGTAGGTGCAATCACTACCTCAGTTACACAGCCATGTCTCACCAAACTAGGTCAGGAATGTTACTTCTGTAGATACCAATCTGTCCACACAACATGCCCCAGAGACCTCAAGCACATTTCCACACTTCAAAGAACATGCATGTGGGACATTTGCACAACCCAGGCACTGTCTATGTTATGTAATATAAATCACATACATGTGAAGCAGTGCACATCACTGGCCACCCACAATAGAAATCTGGATATGTGGATGGGGAATAGAATACCCACCCCTGGGGACTATTGTCATTTGCCCTGATGCCAGGGTATTCCCTTGGGCTACCCTTATAGAGCCTTCAGGCCCAGTGTGTGTGTGTGTGTGTGTGTGTGTGTGTGTGTGTGTGTGTGTGTGTGTGTGTGTGTGTGTGCGTGCGTGCGTGTGTGTGTGTGTGTGTGTGTGTGTGCGTGTGTGTGTGTGTGTAGTAATTTCAGTGTGTTTGGTTTATGAATATCCCCTGTGGCTGTGGTGATTCGCAATCAGAGGTGTGTCTAAACCACAACACATACCATTCTCTACTTTACAATAGATGTTGTAAATCAATATGTGCCTATGTACAACCCTCAGCCCTATAATCTATGAGGCATATGCAATCACTGTTACAGACTGGGGAATTCCATGCAGATACAACTGCAGCTTGCCTAAGACATGGTGGATGTGTTACCACACTGCCATACCCCTTGGTCTTGCTGCAGGGCCACATCCTGGTGACACACAGACTCCCAGAACAGAAACAGGATACAGCATGTGAGAACACATTCACTCAGCACTTCACTTGTCAGGAGAAAGAGGGGTAAAGCTGGCACTG
The DNA here is from genome assembly GCF_019279795.1 of Protopterus annectens. Classification (NCBI taxonomy): domain Eukaryota; kingdom Metazoa; phylum Chordata; order Ceratodontiformes; family Protopteridae; genus Protopterus; species Protopterus annectens. The sequence goes on along the minus strand of NC_056732.1, from coordinate 81,958,070 downwards.
AATGTATTGCCATGACTGTGGTCAATATCTGTTGTCTCAGGATAGGTATTAGCATTATACAGTAACTCACAGAACTTGTGTTTAATGCTTTGGAGGTTGTTGATTTAACTATCAAAGGCTGTTGTGACTGTCATCAGTGTCTGCTGCATATCTGCCATCATAGATGCCAGAAGGGGATTCCATGAGGGATACAAAGTTGTGTTTGAGGCTAATAAGAGAGTTCAACAGTCATGGGAGCCACCTTTCACTGCAACAGTGTCCTCCTTCTGTGGGAACATCACATTGTCTCCTAGTGTTTGGAGGACAGTGTCTGGGTTATGTTAGCTCTGGCTAGTACCATGCATTCATGTACCTGTTTGTACAGTGCATATGCATATGATTCCACACTCATGCAGCTATTTCCCATTGCCATGGGTGCAGTGGAGTCATACACCCCTGTTTTAATGGCTGCAAAGTCAGCTTTGGAGAGGTTTTGCAAGGTGGTTACCTTTGTGGGGGTGTGGCTGACATGTCGAGTTCCATGCTGATTATAGCCTGTGTGGATCTCATCATGCAGGGATTGACAACTGTGGATGAGCAACAGTCCCATATTTAAGTGGTCAACACAGGTCAAGGTTGTTGCATCCTCTGCCGGGGGTCAGTATGAGCTGGTTCAAGGCATTGGAAATGATGAATCCCAGAAGTGTTGGGCCACTGTACTGGTGCTTGGCTACTTTCCCCATGTGATGGAGGGGTAGTTGAAGTCTCATACTATGACAGTGTTGTGTTGGACCATTAGAGATGGCAGGGTGTTGAGGAATGTGTATTGACAGTCTAGGGACATAGATGTGAACTCATAGCAGGCTATGGTCTGGATTGCACTATTACCTCAAGGCAGTTGTACCAAAAGTATCTCTAATGCATTATGCTGGGATACTAGTCTGGAGGTGTTCCAAGCCATAATTAATATGGAGACAAAACCACCTGTGGAGATGTGGTGTGGTCCATGTTTGGGGGCTGACAGCTGTGGAATGCATCATAGCCTGATACTGCAGGGCTGCTCGTGTGTGTGTGTGTGTGTGTGTGTGTGTGTGTGCGTGTGTGTGTGTGTGTGTGTGTGTGTGTGTGTGTGTGTGTGTGTGTGTGTGTGTGTGTGTGTGTGTGTGTGTGTGTGTGTGTGTGTGTGTGTGTGTGTGTGTGTGTGTGTGTGCAACCCACCTCCACAATGCTTTCCTCAGCTTCATGGCTTGTGCATTGGGCGGGTGCCCCAAGGTTGGTGAGGAACTCCTCGGTGGGTGTCAGTGGGGGCTGGATGGCTGGGCCCCCACCTGTGGCTAGCCAGTCCCTCGCTACAGCAGCAGCCTATTGACAGGCATGGCAGATGAGGTCAGTGGCCCGATGCTGCACATGCTCATAAGTTCTGATGTGCAGGCCTGCACCATTTTCCTTGTGGACCAGACTGTTCCACAGAGCGGCCCTCTCCCACACATCTTCTGCTCTCTGTCCAAATAACAGGGCAAAATGTTTGATCACATATTGGGTGATGATGTCAGTTTCCCCAACAGAGAATGCTGGTAGGCGAGCCCTCTGCATGTCACCTGGAAAACATAAACATAGAGAGATGGGTCTCAGATCACCTTCTTGCTAACAACCTCCTCTCCAACACACAACACGGTTTCTGACCTAACCATAGCACCACCACCGCCTTACTCTCTTTCTCTAACACTATCCTACAAAATAAAAATGCAGGTTATCTCTCCTCAGATACCTTCCTAGACCTCTCTAAAGCTTTCGACATAGCCCCACACAAACTCATCTCTCTTCTCAGTAACCTATCCTTCTCTCAACCAGTCATCAACTGGTTTCAGAGTTACCTATCTGACCGCCAACAAGCAGTTGTTTGGCAAGGCAACCTATCCCCCAACTACCAGTCTCCATAGGAGTTCCACAAGGGTCCTTCCTGGGACCCCTACTCTTCTCTATTTTCATCAATAATCTAGCCTCCGCCACAAAACATGGCACACTCATACAATACACAGATGACTCAACCATCATCTGCACAGCCCACTCCCTATCAGAACTGCAAAAAGTCACACAGTAAGCATTTTCTTCTATTGAAACATGGTTATCCGATGCCCAACTAATACTCAATCCAAACATAACAAAATTACTAATCTTCCAACCCACCAAACTTACCCTAGACAGCTCTCACTTTAACATCACAGCAAAAGACAACACCACCATCCATCCTACAGAACACACCAAATTACTAGGAGTAGAAATAGACAATAAACTGAAGTTTTGACATTCACATTTCCATGACTATTAAAAAAGTGCACAAAAAACTAGGAGCATTATATAGGAATCAGCAACTACTTACCAAAGCAGCTAAAATTTTGGTAGCAAATTCTCATCTTATCTCTACCCTACTCTACGCCTCTCCAATATTTACTAACCTTAGGCAATGCGATCTAAATAAGCTCAAAACCTGCTACAACAGAATCGCCAAATTCATCACAGGGGCTTCTTACCGTACTTACCACTGTCTGTCACTAGCAAAACTGGGCTGGCTAGAGCTCCCCCACCTCCTTCAGTTGTACCAACTCGCACTTGCCCACAAAATAATAAACCAACCACTAAAAGTCCCATCCCTCCAGAATCTACTCCAAGCCTACATAACCACGAGACCACTAAGATCCAGCCACAAAAAAACTCCTACAGGTCACAAGAGCCATTTACTCTGCTGGAGAAGCATTATTCTCCTGCACTATAGCCAAACTCTGGAACTCCCTCCCATTCTCAATTACCTCTGTAACTTCTTGCACCCACTTTAAATCCTTACTAAAATCACACTTCAAAACTTGCCAGATATGCCCTTGCAACCCCCCCCCACTAATACCATCCACTCCCCCCACCCACTACCTCTCTCAGCCCCCTATCAAAAACCTACTCTTAGCAAGCTTGGCTACTCATGTTCCCAGCTACCTACCACATAATACTAACTTCTTGTATCAACAACTGCTAATGGCTGTTATGTACCTCAAAAACAGATTGTCTCAATTGTTCACTGATGAATCTCAACTACATTTGTAACCATGTTTAGTATATGTCTCCATATTTTAAAATTGTACTATGTTCTACAGCTGTTTTACATCTGTTTTCTTCTTGTCTTGCATCCTTAACTGGACTAATGTCTATATTTAAATGCTATGTTTTTTTAACTGTATAATGCAAATAATACTTAATGTGGAGCTTTTCTCCCTGGGCCTCTGCTGAAAACAGGCCTGTGTCCAGTCAGACTCTTCTGGTCAACAAATGTAACTAAATAAATAAATAAATAATAAATAATAAACAGGAAAAAGGTCACAGGACCTCATACGGTTGTCAAATTGCACATGAACAGTGGATATTACTTGCAAATAATCCACACTACACCACAACCCTCCAAGCTATCATGGCTATAGCACCTTGCATTACACTCCTGGCCCTGAGCTATCTTATTCCCCCCAATGTTGGACACTTGATTGCACAATCCTCTATTATCCATTCATTTCTGTGTAGAGGGTTGACAGTGGCCATCTTCCATGGTGTGTGGATGGTGTCAGGTCTGTGTTTGACTGTGGTGTATGATGGAGCTGTGAGCACATGCCTGAGTTAATGTAGGAGGCAGACAGTGATGCTGTTATGCCCCATGGAGATATGCTGTTGTTCCAGGCAATATGTACATGCTCACCATTGCTAAGGGGAGGAGTGTGGTTGATGTGCATATCCCCCTGTCCAACTGGGGTGGACAGGGTGGCAATGTTCCCTCCTAACCTGTCTGATGCAGGTTGCCTATATCCATGGCATGTGTGTATGAGGTGCTCTGTACCCCCAGTACAGGGTGAATTGTATTGTTTCTTCTGACACTGACAACATATGTGGAGACACTGTTGCAATTGTCCTTGGTGGTGTGGATATGTCTGATTTGTAGGCATAGTCAGCCTTACAGGAAGTCACCTATGACCTTACATGCTTGCTCAGATAGAGGTGGACTTGGTTCCAAGTTGTTGCCTGCACCTATTTGTCCCTGTACAGCCAATATAGCAGACTATTATGTGGTTTGTGTATTGCTGCTGTCCACCAAAGGGGATTACTCTACCTTGATGGAGGCTGGTTAAACAGGTCAGGTACTGCTGAGTCCATATAGCTACAGTCGATATAAAGGGTACACACCCCTGTTACAATGTATGATATTTGTGCAATTGGAACATAACACCACAATAACTCATTTCAAAACAATTCCTACCTTTAATGTAACCTATAGCCTGTACAATTCAATTGAAAACATAACAATCTGGTCTGTGAAATCATATGGAAATAATAATCAGTACAATAAGCCAGTTGAATGAGTGTGCACACCCTTAAACTGATATGATGTGTATGCACCACTTGAGATGGTTACAACATTCATTTGTCTTGGTTTAGACTCTAACATCATGGCACATCTTCACTTGGCAATAGTTGCTCATCTTCCTAGAAACACCTTTGATTGTTTTTCAATGGAATTGTACAGATTAGGGGTCACACAAGATGAGAAACATTATGAACCGATCTTCTGTGGTCTGACTGTCATACAGCACACAAACCTGGCATGCCAACAGGGGTGTGTACACTTGTGATATCCACTGTATATAGGTGTTGATATAGTTGGTAGTGGTAGGCATGGACAGAGGGTCATAACACAGTTGGACACTTCTCCGATTACTACCTGATAAATATGCCTACTCTAGTACCCATATCAGTATCGGGGCAATGCAACAACCAGTAGCTGTACGTATTTATGTCTGTTGTATGCACTGACACTGATATTACATACATGTGGAACATGCACAACCTATGTACCTGACTGCTTGAAACCCATATGATTAGTTTTGTGCCTTCCAGCTGAACATACGCATACATACATGTGCTCAAGGATACCTGGTATACATTTCTCTTCTATGTTAGTATGGCACACTGTATTTACAGTCTTGCTGCTCAATCATACTTCTCACCTTGTTATAGCAGTATATCTGGATAATGGCACACATAAATGGGTGACAAAAGGGACATCAATTTGATACTGCATTAATATAGCTGATCCATACATTAATACGTTGATTGCACAGTAGGCTTTGACATCACTGTGATAACCTGGAAGATGTCCAACAGTCATAAGTAGGCAATTATGTTACAATGTCATTGCTCACAGACTTGCCAGTGGTTTGGCTGACAAAACACAAGTATATGTGTATGTGACTACAGATATCAGTCACAAATGTGCTTATTGTGCAGCAGAACACTGTGCAGTTGAATGTCATTAATTCGATATATCACATGCAGTTCAACACACGTCTGCAACAGTACTTTACTATGCACATGCCCTATACAGGTCTCTTAGTTTTACAAGACAAACATGTGTCATACTCATATTCACAGGTAACATATGGATATGGACAACATCCCATTAACTGGCCTAGCAGTGGCACAGTCACAATTGTTTGACAGACACCCCAGTGGTTGTCATTTATGAGCTGTCCTTTCCCAGGGTGACTCAGGCTCCTGAGCTGTGATCCTGCCTCGCAACCTCTTAGAGCATCACATCTGAACAAAGCCTAAAATGATGGGGGATTAAATATGGACAGACTTTAAATATTCCTGTTACAAACACAGGAAGTTTTTAAAATGATACATTTTGCATTACCATGAATATTCTTAAGGATGTGGAGACTTAAACTCCAGTGTTTGTCATTACTTGATGACTTCAATCCTCAGTTATTTCAGATTTCAGATTTCAGGAGGAACAGACAAAAAACTATGATGGAAAAATCTGGACATTCTGTAAAGATCTGTACAGTAGAGAGGTATGGCTGTGATCTCTCCCACTGCAGAGAGAGCCAGGTGCTATGCCCATAATAGCTGTTCAGCAGGACATTAGTACAGCAAGTCTTGTTGGGACATATATTCCTCCAAATCATATTTCCCGTTATTACAGACCAAGTACTACATTCAATTACATGCTTACATGTTCCACTTATCTATTTTCTTCTTCTCTTTTCCAGTTTATATTTTATTTGTTCTCTCTCTCTCTCTCTCTCTCTCTCTCTCTCTCTCTCTCTCTCTCTCTCTCTATCTCTGTGCACTACAGGGATACAGCTGGTTTGAATAGGTGGTAGCATGGCTTTTGAAGGTGATGCTCATGACCAGGTAATGGCCTGTACACTTATTGGTGTTCCCCACTTGCTAATTGCATGCAGAGCAGCTGTGAAGTTCTTTCAATAGCCAATGCCATGGCAACACACTCCTATAACTGAGTAATCCATGTGGGTGTTGGCACTTTTCCTTACTTGTGAGGAAGACATCCTGGAGTTGTGTGAACTACCATCTCTTACAACAAGACTTATGAAGACAAGCCAACCAAATGGTGGAGAAGGTTCAAGACTTAGGGGCAGAATGTGAGTATTGTTGTTATATGTTTGGAATACTGATAGTTTAACAGGATTTGTCTGCACATGCTACTTCTGCATGGGTTTCAATCTGACAAAGTTCTGTCTCTGCAAAGCTCTCAACTGTAGGGCCATCCACATAATGGCCACAGGTTAGCCTGGTATGTCTGATCTGTTCCCCAGACAAGTGTTGTCCTTGGCAAATCAGTAGCATACTCTGGAGATTGCATTCTGCAAATGGTAATATCCATTTGTTTTTCTGACTTTATATCCCACAGAAAAGATATGTTACAACAAACTCTGTAACACCAGTAACTTTCTCAGTGTATAACAGCAATATTTCAAGTATGACCATGTATTTGGGCCTCTGTCCACCAATTATGTCAGACTTTGTCCAGATGTCATACAGTAGGAGGTTGGTAGGTATACTGGTCTATCATTATTTAGTGCTATCATTCTTGCTGAGGGGAAAGGCTGGAAAACATGTTGAAGTCTGTACATTCAAGAGGTTGGTGTGTACAGAATGCTCTTAGATGCCCTTATTTATTTGTTTGTTTATTTATTTATTTTACATTTGTTGACTGGGCTAGTCTAACTGGATACATGTCCATTTTCAGTGGAGGCTCGGGGAGATAATCTCCAGCATCACAATTCAAAGAAATTTGCAGGTAAATACAATTTAGCAAATAATAACAGGTAATTCCAAAAGTAAATCATAAACCACTCACATACATATAACAAATAATAAGAAAGAAATCACCGCAAACAAAGGTAGTATCTAGAAGAATAAACTTCTCTTTGTTATTTAGGAAACTGGATATAGTATAGAGAGGTAGAGTGTAAGCAGTAGCTAGTAATAGAAGGAGGAAGTTAGTCTGGATTAATACAGGGGCATAGACAGTGTGTTCTAAAATATAATTTCAGTTTAGATTTGAAAAGTGATATTGAGGATAGTGATACAAGTTCACTGGAGAGTAGGTTCCAGTTGTGCCCGACAGTATTGGAGAACAGAGAGTCTCCAGCCAGGTTGTTGGATTTACATCTTGTAACAAGTAATTTATTTGAAGAGTGTAAGTTGTTAAGATTTTTATAGGGGGTAATGAGGGTTGAAAGTATTGGAGTATTAGTAGGTTGGTAAAGGGTCTTGTGGGCAATGGTAAGTTGGTGAAATTTTAGTTGATTTTGTAACTCAAGCCATCCTAGCTGCTTTATATTATAACAGTGGTGGGTTCTAAATAGATTGCCAGTGGCAAATCTGGCAATGTTGTTGTAGGAGTTTTCAAGTTTGCTGAGGTTATTTTTAGACAGCTTAGTATATATTGGTGAGGCATAGAGGAGTGCAGACATTAGATGGGTATGGGCAATAGTTATTCTGGCTGCTGGAGTAAGGAATGGTTAGATCCTATAGAGGGAGCCCAGTTTTCTATTTACAGTTTTTATTGTGTTGTTAATATGAGTGTCAAAGTTAAGATTGTTGTCAATTGTTATTCCAAGGAGTTTGGTAGTTGGATCGAGAGATATGAGTGTACCATTGTGAGATGTGACAGTGAAATCTACTGTGGAAGACTTCTGGGTAGGAGTGAAGATCAAGAGTTTTGTTTTTTTTGGGGGTTCAAAAGGCAGCGCTGAGTAAACCATTGTTCGACTATATTAAATACCTTTTGGGTTAGGGACTGTAGCTCAGATGACGAGAAGGCTGAGCATATTAGTGTGGAATCATCTGCATATTGAATACAAGTAGCTAGGGGAATTACTGAGTGAAGATCGTTAATAAAAATTGAGAACAACAATGGTCCTAATATGGATCCTTGGGGGACACCAAGGGTAATGGGGAGGTAAGTAGATAGATTATTATCCCATAGCACAGCCTGCTGTCTATTGCCCAAGTAAGAATGGAACCATTTTATAGTCAGTGCATCTAGTGAAAGGGATTTGAGGATATTTAAAAGTATCTGATGGTTGACCATATTGAATGCTTTTGAAAGGTCAATAAAGAGTGCAGAGGAAAGCATATTGTAGTTACAGTTTTTATTAATGCAGTCAGAAAAGGATAATAGAGCAGTGGTAGTACTATGGAATGGCCTAAATCCGTGTTGATATTTAGAAAGCAAGTTATTTTGGATAGGGTGGTCTAGGAGTTGTCTATGGATGCATTTTCCATTATTTTGGTCAGAGGAGAAAGTAAGTCTGTGGGGCGATAGTTTGACAATTCGTTGGAGTTACCACCTTTATGTAGGGTGATAATGTGAGAGATTTTCCAGATAGTTGGGATGTTGCCTTCGATTATGGTTCTGTTAATCAGGATGGAAATGGGATAGGCTATGGATTTGGCTGCTATTTGCAGATATTCAGCAGGTAGTTGGTCAGCTGATGGGGTAGTTGGTTTAAGTTTTTGGATAAGGGTGAGAATGCGTGATGTTGGGACTGAGAAATGGAGGGAGTGGGCTAGTACTTGAGGTTAGCAAAGTTAAGCTGTCAGGTGATAGCTGATTGGCAAGAGTTTGAATGGCTTCTGTGAAAAAGGTATTGAAGGTATTGGCAGTTTGCTTGGGATTCTCATGGTCAGTGCCCTGTGGGGTTGGTGTAATGGAATGACCTGGGTGAAGAAGTTTGTTAATGGTTGCCCAAAACTTTTGTGGTTTATTTTGGTGGGTTTTCTGGAGTTCTAAGTAAAAGTTTCTTTTATCTGAGAGTATAGCTTTCCATGTGCTATTTCTCAACTGAATAAATTTCTGCTGATCTATGGGTTTTTTTGTCGTTTGCCATTTGGCCCAGCATTTATTTCTAAGTAGGATTTTGTACCTGGTTTCTTTTGTAAGCCATGGGGCTGATATAGTCTTAATTCTGATAGAGCGGGTTGGTGCATGGTAGTCTAGAATGGCTAGGAATTTAGAATTGAAGTAATTTGCAGCTTCCTCTTTTGGGAGGTATTTTAAAGGTGACCAATCACATGCCCCAAGTTCACTTTGGAAGCCATCTGGGTTAAAGTTTTTATTGGTCTGAGTTCTTCTCAGTGTGGGTGGGAAGGGTATATTGATCTTATGCCTGATGATATAGGTAAGTTGTCACTAACATCATCAGGGAGGGTCCCTACATCATATGGTTGGTGATGGTTATTTGTAAGAATCCAGTCGAAAATAGTTTCTTTTTTATTGGGTTTATTTATCCTGGTTGGGGAGGTAATGGTTTGAGAAAAAACATGTAGGTTAATATGGGTAGTAGGGTGTTCATTGCTACAGCACTTCCAGTCAATGTTAAAGTCACTGAGGACTGTAGTTTATTGTGGAAAGTTTAGTGATAGCCAGTTAAGGATATTTTCCAGGGTGTTGGTGTTATTACCAGGCGGCAGATAGATACAGATGATATAGATGGATTTATGAGTATTAAGCAGTAGAGGATTTCAACATTATTGTCCTGAGGTGGTTTGTAGTCAGAAGCAGTAACTTGAAGCCCTGCTTTGTATAGAAGACCTACCCCTCCTCCCTTCTTGGCTATACAGCCTTGCCTTAAGATATTGTATCTGGGTGGGATGACTACATTGTCTTGAGTTACAGGTTTTAACCAGGTTTCTGTCAGGCATAGGATGTCAAATGACTGAACATCCAAGAGGGCATGGAGTTGAGCAACTTTATTATTTTTGCTTTGTATATTGAGATATGCTATTAAGAGTAAGTTGGGAGGTTTGGTGGTGGTTAGTTTACTAGAGGGCTTAGGGCTATGGGCTTGGGTAGTAAAAGTATTCCTTGGGCCTGAGTTTGGATGAATTTCTCCATCTATTAATAAGTGGACATTTGATCGAGAGTTAGGATTTTGGGATATACAGTGTTGGTTTAGAGACTTCCTAGTTTTTAGATAGTTATACCTAATGTGGCCTAGTCTATGATACTTTGCTAGTAGGTAGCATGGTATAGATGTTATGTTTATGTGGTTTAGGGAGACAACAAGAGGTGGTATGGCTGTTTGCTTTGAGGGATAGTGCAATTGTGGACATAATGGTTTTTCATATAAGGTTAAAAGGTAGGCTATAGTTAGAAAAGGTAGAAGTATTATGAAGAGGAGCAGCTTTAAATATCCTGAGGTAGGTAGGTAGTTTAGTTATTGGGAGATTATTGGTATTTCTTTCTTCCTTTTGTGAGAGGATAGAGGGAACAGAAGGCAGTGTGAAGAGACCTCAGGAATTATCGAAAGGGTCCTTTGTCAGAAGGCAGGGAGATTCTTATTTACCACTGCAGGATCAGCAGTTTGGAGAGCAGTGTATTTCTTTCTTCCTTTCATGAGAGGATACAGGGAATAGAAGGTAGTGTGAAGAGACCTCAGGAATTATGGAAAGGGTCCTTTGTCATCAGGCAGGCAGATTCTTTTTTACCACTGCAGGATCAGCAGTTTGGAGAGCGGGGTAAAAAGTCAAAGACACTAGGGCCAGGAACGGACAGCAACCAGGGGCTTTTGCAGAGAAAAAAGGTATAACTTGTAACATATTACTTATAACATATTTTGTGTGGGGGAGAGTAACACATGTCTTAAAACTAGGCTGTTAGAACATGTAAGACATATTACTGATAAGAAAGATGACAGTTCTATAGCCGTACATTTAAATAAATCTCACCATGGGGACAGTAGTGTGTTCCAAGTTACTGTTTTTGAAAAAGTATTTTCCTCAGTTTGATGAAACATTCATAAAAGGACAATTGTTATGTACAGGCTCAATGTATTAATATTAAATGTGATATTTTATTCTGTAGGGGGTTAAATGAGGAGTGTAATTGGAGGCTGTGCAATTATGCAATTATGTGTTAATTGCTGTGTGTAATTAAGGCATATATTTCTTGTAATGTTTTACTCCTTGAAGGCTTTGGCCAAGACATCAGAGTATAATAAACATGTGTGAATTACTGGCTGGTTGTATTTCTCTTTGCTATGTTCAGACATTTTAGTTTTGCTAAAAGGTTGTTGTATGTCTGGCCATTGTGTATGGCCTATCATGATTTTGTAGCAGTGTACTGTTCACTGATTTAGTTGGACTGTGGGGGGGGGGGGTGGAGCAGATGTGAGTGTCATGGCTCTTTTTGTATCTAACTGTGCATGCTGCCCCAGTTATGGGTGATCTATCAACATAATATGTGTGTATGGGCATTTTGGGACATGTATGCATGTGTATATATGTGTGTGTGTGTTTATAATATACGTGTGTGTGTGTGTGTGTGTGTGTGTGTGTGTGTGTGTGTGTGTGTGTGTGTGTGTGTGTGTGTGTGTGTATATATATATATATATATATATATATATATATATATATATATATATATATATATATATATATATATATATATATATATATATATATATATATATATATATATATATATATATATATATATATATATATATATATATATATATGTATACAAGTCCACTTTGTAAATTCGAAATACTGAAATCTCAAATTTCAGCATTTTAAACTTACAAAGCCACGGACTCACATTTCCAAAACCAGCAGAAGCACGAAATTCAAAATACTGAAGCATATATATTTTGAATTTCTGCTTCTGGTGGTGTGGTATTTGGATGTTTTTGTTTAGTTTTGGTAAGTTTGTGTGTGTAAGTATGTTGGTTAGGGGTTTAGTGTGAGTAAGTGTGTGTTGTGACTCTTATGTGTGTGTTTGAGGGACTGCAAGATGTGTGTGAGTTTCGTTTGTGTTACTGTTTGTGCAATCTTGGTGTTTGAATATATAAGTATGGGGGGGGAGTTGCCCCCCCCCCACATGGGGGGGGTGCAGAGGGCTTCCCCCTGCTTACATGTAGTTTAGATGTATTTGTTTGATTGTAGGGGGAGTTTTTGTGTATGTTTATGTATATACTGCATGTGTAGCGTAGGTGCAGGTTTTTGAATTTCACGGTTGTGTGTTTTTGAATTTATGAGTTGTGGTTGGGTTTTCGGCTTTGTGGTTTCAAAATACTGAAATTCAACATTTCAGTATTTCGAAATTATAAAGTGGACCCATATATATATATATATATATATATATATATATATATATATATATATATATATATGTGTGTGTGTGTGTGTGTGTGTGTGTGTGTGCGTGTGTGTGTGTGTGTATGGGTTCCTATCACATAGTCGAACTTGTACAAGTTCGAACCCCATATGGTCGAGACCATAAGTTGGAACTTGTACAAGTTCAAGCGTTTAAATGGAAATCTCTGTAAGGGGAAGTTTCCATTCATTTCAATGTGGTGCGATCTCGAAGTTGGTATATTTAAGTAGCGGGGGGGGGCTGCAGGGCGGGGCTTGCCCCCCACTTACAACAGTTTAATTTGATTTTACTTCTTTTTTTTTATCACTAGTTGAAGTTTTGTAACTTCGAATGGAATGGTTTGAACATTCCGTGTTTGATGTTATAAAACTTCGACAATGTGATATAGACCCTATATGTGTGTGTGTGTATACATATATATATATATATATATATATATATATATATATATATTATACATGTATATATATATGCACACGATCTCCATACATATCTATCTCTCTCTCTATGTATATGCTTCTTTTCAGATATATATTTATAGATACTTCCTAATTTCACAGTGTCTCTTCCCTATTGTAAACAGGCTGTAAATAAGGGTATGTTTGAGAAAACATTCTAAAACCATGCAGCTGAGGTGGCTTACACACAACAGTAAGTGGTGCTAATGTATGATTAAATGAATAGGTGCTTACACCGTGTAGGCGTCACTTACCACTGCGCTAATCTGCTTAGCATTTATATTTAAGCAATGCTGAAATCTGCTAAGCATAGCTCAGCCCTGGTAACCAGTGATCACAGTCCAGTCTGATAAAATAGCAGAACCAACCAACACCACATTGTCATTGTCATTATATTTATATTGTCATTTTTATATCAGCACACTGGATCTTTTCTATTTTCTTTTGTTTTTTAAGGTAGTGTATATACCATGGAGTTAACCTATGATTCTTTTCCTTACCATTTCCTTTGAATTTTGGTGCCAAAAGGTTATTTAAATGTGAACTGGAAGTACTCCATTTTGGTTCTGAGGAAGTCTGATTTTTAACAGATGAAAGCGCTAAACCTTATTTTCAATAAAAGATTTGTTTTTATCATCACATTAGCCTGAATAACACTAGTGTTGTTACACTCTGTTCGAGCTGTGCAGAAGTTACTATATTTTACCAGCTAGCCTTTTTCCTGATAAAATAGCAGGGTAATGACATATTTAATAAATGCATTTAATTTCCTGTACATAACATGCTTCTATGTGCTGTTATTACAGTAGCAAGGGGCATGACTATACTGTATGGGACAATTAAGTATACATGGGTAGTATCCCAGGTTATATACAGTCACACTTGCATGTTACACCAGCTACAGTGCACTGGTTGACAAAAATAGTTTAACACATATTGTATCATTATGTTAGTACTTTTAACAGTGCTTTTCCAAGTAAGAGTAGATTGCATATTCTAGTACTAGAACCATACACCCCTGCATGCAAAGCTGGGACTCTGAGTCCTGACTATCTTGTTCTTGGTGTTTGAGCTCTATGTTTTTATGTATCTCCTATTGGATATTGATCTGATATGTTGATATTAACTGTAGACTACTATGTTTTTGGACATGTCATTGAGGACTGTTGTCATGTAGTAATGTCATACCTTTCAGTTTCAGACTTCTATCTTTCAAAACATTCATCCTAATGCATAACATGATGGCTATCTACTTTCTGTCTGTCCTCTGTACAGATATGCAGATGTCAGGTATTGCTAAGGCCATACCACTATGTAGGTGCCCACATAGTATTCTGCTGTGGGCCTGGACACTGCTGCTAGTTCCGACATGTGGGACATTCCTTAATGTGGGCCTTGCCCCTTTTCCTTGCCTATGTGAGGGACATTACAGAGGTGGTGGGCTACACATTCACATACAGTAGGTGTTAATATGGCATACGACAGGACATATGGAGACAGCCAAACATCATGGGGGACATATCCCCATATTTGTGAACATATTCTATGTCATCAGTGTTGTTATACACATGATGGATTGATAAATTGACAGGGTTTTTGTGGACATGCATTTAATGAGTGACTTCATGACTGACAGTAATATGTCTTTGACATACCTCTCCACTGGCATGCTGTCCACAGACTAGCCACATGTCTGCCTGTTATGTTTTGTCTGTTCCCCAGATAGTTTGTGTCCTGGGTAAATCAGTCATGGACTCTGGGGAATGCAGTCAGTAAATATTCACATCTATTGGTATTACCAACATCATATTTCTCATAAAGGATGTTACAACAAACCCAGTAACATCTGCAACTGTGTCAATGTATGACAGCAATATGTCCAATCTACCCATGTGTTTGTACCTCTGTCCCCAAATTATGTCAGGCTTTGTCCAGATGTCAATGAGGTGCAGACGTATTTATCATTGTTTCTTGACTTCATTCCTGCTACCATCCCAGTGATGTAGCAGACCCACAGACATGTCAGGGAAGAGGCCATAGATATGAGTCCTGAGCCTGTACATTCTGAGGTGAACTGTACATGTGAGAGGCCTGTGTATGTCTGGCCATTGTTAAATGACTGTCATGATTGTGTACACATGTCAGGTGTACATGTTATT
This sequence comes from Protopterus annectens, assembly GCF_019279795.1. Classification (NCBI taxonomy): domain Eukaryota; kingdom Metazoa; phylum Chordata; order Ceratodontiformes; family Protopteridae; genus Protopterus; species Protopterus annectens. The sequence continues at coordinate 81,942,972 of NC_056732.1, read as the reverse complement.
TGGGCTATGTATGGAGGGAGGTGGATATAAGTGTTATGGCTCCTTCTTTATCTGACTGTGCATGCTGCTCCAGTTTCCACTGATTTATTGGCTGTGTGTGTTTGTAGGGGCAGACTGAGACATGTCCTGTATCAAGGTCAGGATTCAGACTACTCTCGGAATTGGAAGTACAACCAACAAAGAAGAATCCACCAAATGTAGTTTAATGAAAGAACTCTGACGTCTCGGCCACAGCCTTCAAGGAGTACAAATAACACACACATACTATCCATATATATACCAAAATGCTTAAACAACAGACTCAATTAAACAATTAATTAGCTTGCATAATTACATTCAATTTAGCAACATCTTCCAGTTAAAATCTTCATTCAAACCAAATGGATGTAATGTTTTAAATTTTAAAATATATACAGCTTCCTTATGTTGCAAACGTTGTTAAATATTGTCACTTTCATTATAGTGATATTTAATTTGTTCTAAAACACAACCCTTCAACCCTTTACTGTCACTGTTGTGAAAATTTAAAAAATGTATAGCAACAGGACTTTCTTCTTTCTTATTTTTTATATCATTTGCATGTTCTAGAAGTCTAACTTTAAATGCTCTTTTTGTTTCCCCTATGTAAAATTTCTTACAGGGGCAGCTAAGTGCATAAATGACACCCTCTGAGTTACAATTAAAATTGTTTTTCACTTCAAAGGGAATATTATTAATATAAGCAAAACGGGAAAAAACAAACTGACATGCTTTACATTTACCACACTGCTGTGTTCCCATTTTCCTTACACCATATGATATTGATACTGTCGGAAAGTTAAATCTACTTTTTACCAAAAAGTCTTTAATATTCTTACCTCTTCGGTAAGAAAATTTTAAATCTACATTCAACCAAGAATTAACATTATTGAGGGAACTAAAATATTCCCAAAATTGTGAAAAATGTTTTATAAATTCTGCTGTAAAGCAACCATAGGTAGTAACAAAATACATGCTCTCTTTTTCTTGTTGTTGCACCTTGGTAATTTGTTGATAATTATAAACATTTTTATAAGATGAAGCCATTGTTCTATTATTTTTGCCATTAAGTTTATTGTAACTATCAGTTAACATGTATATATTATAGCCTCTCTTAACAAAAGCATCAAATAATAACTGTAACTCTTTGCAAAAAGATTCACTGTTATTACATAAACTAGAAATTCTAACCATTTCTCCATATGGCATGTTTGTAGGGGCAGACTGAGACATGTCCTGTATCAAGGTCAGGATTCAGACTACTCTCAGAATTGGGACTGTATATGTAGGGCTAATGTGTAAGTGGCAAACAATGATGTATTTGTCCACACAGGCTATACACTCTACTGTTCACTTGATTTACCGGTATGTGACTGTGACCGTGGGGATGTTGCTTGTGGGCATGCATTTTCACACTGCTGTCTGTTTGTCACTGCTGTTACATCCCCGTAGTGCCTCATATATATGCAAATACATGTGTAATTACCCATAGCAGATTTCCTAATTCAATTACTTGTGCTATTTCAGTAGATATATGTTAGATCACACAGGAGGGTGTTACTACAGCAACTGTGTTGGCTTATCTATGCCAGTACTTCAGATACATCCCCATTTTCATGGCTTCCAGCCACCACTTCAGCCTTGGTCCAGATTCATTGCAGAATGGGGTTATGAGCATACCTGTCAACTGGCTGGATTCATTCATGATGTCCAGGTTTATTGCTCATATTTCTGGTCTGTTTTACAGATTATCATCATTTCTTTGGGAAATCACTGTAATGATATGATTGTTGTCAGAAAATGAGGACATATATTTCATTTACCTACCTCACATCCATCTGAATATGTATGCTGAAACAAACTGTGTCACTTTATCAAGTAGAGTACAGGGGGACAATGACTTCTTCCTTCCTGGATGCTAATGCATTGGTACTGAGATGTGCCACATAGAAGGACTTTGTGACCACAGTGTCAATGCGGTGGTCAAGAGACATTGCTGTTAACCTGTGTACCCAGATCTCTTCTAACGCCTTCTTTGTTCAAGGGACTACCATCAATGTGGTAAATCATGGGAACATTGTTTTCCACAAAGTGGATGACAACACATTTTCCGACATTCAGCTTAAGACCATGGCTCTGACACCAGGCATTTGTCTCACTGAGGCCTTTCAGTAGGATGCCAACATCACTTGGGTAGCTAATAATAGCTCCCAACTTGCAACTGTCTGCACACTTTGTCAGCCAGAGTCCCTTCATGTTGGCATGAACTTCAGAGAAGTTGATACCAAACATGAACAGAGCCAGGCAGAACCCAGTGGGAATTCACTTATGACTGCTCAGCAGTCTGTCTTGGAGTCAGCTATTTCCACACTGTGAGTCTTATCTGTGACTCAGTTTGCAACCCACCTAGTGATATAGGGGTTGATGCTACCTTAATGAGTTTTTGCATGCTCCTGAGTGGGGAATGTTATCAAAGGCTTTGGCCAGATCAAGGTAGGCTGTATGTGCCACCTTGCCTTCATCCACAGCTCAGGTGACTGACGCCAAGAAGTTGACCAGGTTGATTAAGCAGGTATGACCTACCCTTCACAAAAGTAAACTGTGTGGGATCCTGAGTCTGCAGCTTCCCATGTCTGTTTATTAGGTGCATGATGATGCATTCTATAGCTTTGCATAACAGACTTGACAGGCAGTTGGGGCAGTATTTCACAGGGTCTGTAGTCACACCTCATTTGTGGAGAGGGTTGACTGTAGCAGTGCACAATTCAGTAGGGACAAAACTTGAGGTGAGGCTGTGCTTAAACAGGGCACACAGGTGAGGTGCCAGGTCACTATGTAGTTCATGTAGAACACAGCCAGGGATATTGTCAGGTCCCATAGAAGCTGTATTCTTGTCCATGGACAGTGGTGTTTAAACCTGTGCAGCATTAATACTGGGTACTTGGCAGTGTACTGATATTGTGATTGGTCTTTTCAGGGGAGAGAGGGGTAAAGTTTGCACTCAGTATGTCAGCCAGTATATTGGCAATATTTGTTGGCTCAGTATAGGAGGTAGCATTGTCTAGTAGCTCAGAACAAATCTTAGTGTTGCCATAAAGATTCTTTACATAACTTATGGGGCCTTGTGGTTGTCTTTACTATATGCTCCAATTCTATTTTCACAGCTAACTTTGTGGTATTTGATGAGGGATTTCAACTTTTAATTGAGGCTGATAAGGGTTTTTTTCCAGTCTTGGGACTTTACCTTATTCCATATTGTTTCCCTCCTTCTTTTGTACAGTTTCTTTATGGCCGGGTGTGAAGATAGGTGAAGGCTGCCAGCCTAGCTAGATAGAATTTTGTAGATAATTCTGTCATTTGTAAATATTAATGTAAGCCACAGGTTTGTGCTCTTAAATGGAAGAAAAATGTTGTTAAATGTGGAACTGCAAAAATTTAACCACAGTGCACTCTGGTGGAAGAAAGCTGATAAGTCAGGCATGGTGAAATTCTTTGATCTAAAACTCGGAGTCAGTCCATCTGGGCTAGCCCATTCTGTCTATTGTTTTAACTTTAGGAATAATTACTAGAGTTTACATGTGGAATGTCTTTTATTGCTGTAGCTTCCTGCAGATGCAATATAACAAAAGAGATGTTAAAAATGTAAATGTTGAGCTGCTGTTAGCCTGGGAACCAGAAAGAAATTATGTAATCTGAAATGAATCAGTGGTACTGTGTTATCAATTTAAGGGCAGAAAGAATGAGGGCATTGAGCATTTGTCTTGAGAACATCCAACTCACCACCAGCTCTGCCTCTGTCTGTATGTAAGTCGGATCTTAGACTTTAGTGTTTCTCTTAGAAATAACTAGGAAATAGGAAGATTAGACTAAGTGTTTTCTGTGTTGATGGCAGAACTATTCTACTGCATTATTTTAAGCATTTCCTGTGGTCTCTGAACTTTTGACTAGCACTGTGTAGTAAGAAGAATTGTTTTTTGCTTTTATTATTTATTATTAAATATTTTTAAACCTTTCAACTGTGGTTATTTTATATAGATTTAATTTAATCTCTAGAGTACATTGCATATATATAGTGAAACTGTACAAAGTCACTCCAAATAAGCCTTGACTGTTCAGTTGCACTTACCATTTGGATAATAATATTGCACAGTATTATTGGACACACTTTCATAAGGACCTTTTGGTAGCTTATAAATATTAGTGGGTGGTGGCAAGTGGTACTACCGTATAGTCTGGGTAAATGGGGCACAGCTGGAGAACCTGTGCCAGCCTTCCCAATGAGTGTCTGTGGGGTTGTATATAACTCTTATCTCAAAGTGTGTGTGTGTCAGCTACTTGAGCAGGGTCACAAAGCACTAGTTGGACAGAGTGTGTGCTGGAGGTTTTAGCTTGCCCATTAGGCTGAAATCTGGACCCTATAGTTGTGCCAGTAGGGAGTCTTACTGCAGACCTGGAGAGAAAGTGAGAAACCAGCCACAGACAGACTGAGATCTCTGTGTGCCCTTAAGGGAAATTGTACTTTACTGTGTGTGTATTTATTATCCTTTCCCTATATGGATGCACTCACTTGTGATAATGGTGAGGATTGAGGCTCCTTGATTGCTGGGCCAATGCACGGGCACCACACTGGGGACCACCAGATTGGCTTCTTTTTTTTTTGGAGGTGAGGGTCCTGGTTCTATTTATTGGGTATGGCGGTATCCATGCATTTGTGTACGTGTTCGTAGTGCATTGTTGTTTGATTCAGCAGTCATGCAAGTAGTCTCCATTTGCATGGCTGCCATAAGATTAGTCACCTCTGTTTTTATGAGGCTATAATTATCTTTGTAAAGGATTTTCATGGAGGTTACCTGTACAGGGGGATGGGAGGGATGTGGATTTCCAAAGGTGATTAAATTGTGTTCAGATATAACAAGGGAGGAGTTGACTATTGGTGTAGAGCAACAGTCGCCCATGTTAGCAAGGACCGGGTTGATGTGATGGGCATGTACATCGGTACATGAGCAGCTTTCCCAGTTAATGGTGGGATAGTTAAAGTCAACCAGTATGAGAGTGTTAGGTTGGACATTAATATTTTCCAGGGTGTTAGGGACATGGACTGTGAGTCTTGGGACATGTTCAGGGACCTATAGAAGGCTACAACCTGAACCACAGTCTTACCCAATGTAAGCTGCACCTGCAGGATCTGTAATGCATAATATTGGTCTACCACTCTGGAGGAGTGTGCATCCTTAATGAATATGGAAATGCCACCACCTTTGAAGCTTCAGTCCAAGTTCTGCATCCAAGTTGTGGAATGGGTTATAGGCTGGTAGTGCAGGGGTGCTTCCTGATACCTTTAACCAGGTCTCTGTTATAGCACAGATGTCATTGTTCCCCATTTTAAGGAATACTTCCAGTGAGTGCATTTTCAGTTTTAGAATTCTAGTGTGCAACTGCATGACCCTCAGATTGCATGTGTTCATAGCTGTCATATATTCCTGTATACGTATATATATATATATATATATATATATATATATATATATATATATATATATATATGTGTATGCATATATGAAGATATATTAACAAAAGTACTTTCACCCAAAAATGTTTTTTCATTAATATATAAAAAAAAAAAAAAGAAAAGACTCTACGGGGCTGGCCCCTGCACCCTGCACCCCCCTGCCACTCTTACTAATCTTCACTCACTCCTACACTGAGGAACAAGGAGGAAAAATCTCCCACACCCTATCCATCATATAGTGAAGAAAACAGCATAAAAGACAAAAGTGCTTCTCCAGTGCAAAACAAATGTGATTGGGAGATTTTGTCTCTCTCTCTCCATATATATATATATATATATATATATATATATATATAGAGAGATATATATATATATATATATATTATATATATATATATATATATATATATATATATATATATATATATATAGATATATATATGTGTGTGTGTGTGTGTGTGTGTGTGTGTATGTATAGATTTGTCAACATATATGCATCTTCATACATATATACATGTATATATAGAGAACCTGACTGATTCTACAGACTCCTTTCCCTACTGTTGAATGACTGTACTAACTGATATGTTTGGAATGTCATCACTATTTTATAGGGCTAAGGTGGTGTAATAGTGCATTGCTTTGATTGTGGTTTACACGGTCTGGGTTCAAGACTGGCTAGGCCTTATTATTTTGTTGCAAGACATAACAGTTGCTGCTGGGGAGGAAGGGATAAGGGCAATAATTAAAAGAGGTCCCTAGTTTGGGCCCCTTCACCCCCATTTAGACAGCCTTTGGACAGATTTGTTGCAATAAGAGGTTCAGAGTGTGGATCTGATGTCCAACTGCACTTTATATATATATATATATATATATATATATATATATATATATATATATATATAGATATATATATATATATATATATATATATATATATATATATATATATACATATACATATATACATATATACATATACACACACACACACACACACACACACACACACACATATATATATATATATATATATATATATATATATATATATATATATATATATATTCAGATATATGTATATATTTTGATATTGATAACATTTGTTTTATGTACTTATTGTCAGGCTCTGGATTGCATTGCATAAGTGGAAATTCCTTAAGATTCCAAGAGCAGGCTAAGTTATTTCTTACACTTATTTCACTGAACTGCACTTCTGAAATGCTTATAATTGTGCTATACAGTTGATCTACTATATTTTTGCACTGTTATAAAGCTTTTTTATTGTTTCACTGCATTTATGTACTGTTTTATACTGTTTTAACATTACTTAACTGTAAACTGCTTTTTCATACTGAGAGTTGTATTTTCTGTTTGTGAGTGCTCTATCCAAGCTTTTCTGTGCATTTTTGTCTGTTACACTTATAAGCATTCTTGAGTCTGCTCCTTGATCTGTTTAAAACTTTCATTTAGTGGCTACAGCTAGGAACTGTAATAGTGTGCATTACTATAATTGATTTTTTATTTAAATTACTAAATTGTAAACTGCTTTTTCATACTGAGACTTGTATTTTCTCTTTGTGGGTGTTCTTTCTATGCTTTTAAAGTGAGGTTTCTGTGTTCTGCTCAGGTGGCATAATCTTGATAGATGCCTGTTGTCTAAGCTGGTAGTTTTGAGTTTCCTGTGTTTCTGGCAGCCATTTTCTACTGTCTTCATTATTATTGAGAGTAACAAGGCCTCCTGACCTTCTGTAGTAAGAGTGATTGGGTAATAGCAGGGGCTGAGTAGTAATCTGATCTTCCAACTCCTCCATTCTTACTGCTATATAAACCCTGTGTCTTATAAAGGGTCTGCTTGTATTGTCAGGCTCTGGATTGCATTGCATAAGTGGAAATTCCTTAAGATTCCAAGAGCAGGCTAAGTTATTTCTTACACTTATTTCACTGAACTGCACTTCTGAAATGCTTATAATTGTGCTATACAGTTGATCTACTATATTTTTGCACTGTTATAAAACCTTTTTTAAATTGTTTCACTGCATTTATATACTGTTTTATACGGTTTTAACATTATTTAACTGTAAACTGCTTTTTCATGCTGAGGGTTGTATTTTCTGTTTGTGAGTGCTCTATCTGAGCTTTTCTGTGCATTTTTGTCTGTTACACTTAAAAACATTCTCAAGTCTGCTCCTTGATCTGTTTAAAACTTTCATTTAGTGTCTACAGCTAGGAACTGTAATTTTTCCCACCCAGCCTCCCTAGTGTTGTGTGTTCTTATACTTGGTGGATTTGCAGTTGCCCACCCATACTGTGTATTTGATCTGTGACACTCCTCCCAGTCTAGTGTCATTAGTTCACTCAATCTAATAGAGAACATTTGTGAAGGCCAACCCACTCAGATTCTTAACGTTGAATTAACATCTGTTCCAGCTTTCTCCATTTCCACTTTACCGGAAAAAAAAAATTCTAAGCTTGCTTCCCCCCTTTCCTGTGGTAATCAGATACGGATTTGCTGTGTCCAGGACTGTTTGTGAGCTCCTAAGCCCCCCCCCCCCACTTAACTGGGGTTAAACTATTCCTGGCGCCATAAAGTCTGTTCTTCAAAATTTCCCTTGCAACTAGCCAGCTTTTTAGTTTTAGCACTCATCTGTTTCTTTGATCTCAGCACTTGTTCAGAACTCATTGTAAGCACTAAATAAGTTAAAAATTACTACAGCACTCAACTTTCCTCACTTGTCTAGAGGAAAACAGTTTTTAGTACTTAACAAATAAGCACCTATTCAGGCATGTCTAAAGGTCAGCTCCTGGTGTTTTCTCCTGTCTACCTGATGAATCTGGGCATCTTGGGACAATGCAGCAATTGCACAGACAACCCTCTCCTCCTACCACCCAACACTACGACCTGTGAGAGATGCATTTATATAGCCAAACTGAAAGCCAAGCTCTCTTCACCAAAGTCTGGCCTAGACAGTCAAGAGGAGAAGGTAAACACTTGCACCGCACCGCACTCATCACATAGTCCCTCAAAACCTACACCACCAAAACACACACACAGAAGCACAAAACACACACCTACATTCACGGAGGCTCTCAGTATAAATCTGCCAAAACAACAGAGACCTCCAAAGCAGAAATGCAAGCAATCTCCACCCCCCCAACACAACCCTAATGACACATAGCCCACATACTCAGTGTGCCACTCGGCTACAGCCCATAAGGCATAATGTACGTAACACTCTAGTCATAGATGACTCTATAGTTAGGCACACTGATGTTCCACTCACCAGGCTAAACAAGGAAAAAGTTACTGTCAGCTGCCTGTCAGGTGCTAGGATCCAACACATAACACATGCACTCAGGTCACTCCACAACAAGTACAAATATGACTCGTCATTGTCCATGTTGGTGTGAATGACCTGAGACGTACCTTCCTGGACTACATGAAAAGAGACATGGAGGAGCTCTCTGATCTTGTAGCCCAGGCCAGTATGACCCTAGCCCTGCTTAGCATCCTGCCATCACCCAGAATGACACCACAGTGCAAGAACAAAATGATTGACTTTAACAATTGGCTAAGCTTCTGGTGTCATTCTAAGGGAATCCAGTATTCGTCTGCCTGGGATGACATGATCGACAGACCATGCTACTTTGCGAGAGATGGCCTGCACCTGTCACCCTTGGGATTCTGGATACTGGCAAAGGATCTTGCCAGCCCTATAGTGCCTTTTTTAGGCAAGGTTCAAATGACAAATTCACCACCATAACAGGTACAAGCAAGCAAAATCTGAGGGTAGTGCTACTCAATACTAGAAGTCTAAACCTCAAAATGCACTCACTCGAGGCACTGCTTAAAATGGAGAACACTGACATCTGTGCAGTGACAGAGACCTGGTTCAAAGCTCCAGAGAGCACCCCTGCATTACCAGGCTATAATTCATACCACACCTTTCAGCCACCAAACCCGGACCAAAACACTAAAGGTGGAGGCGTGTCCATATTCATTAAGGATATCCACACCTCCAAGCTAGTTGCTCAGCATAATGCATTCGAGATTATCCAAGTTCAACTAACTCTGGGCAAAACCGCAATCTAGATTGTAGCTTGCTACAGACCCCCCACCATGCCCCAGGATTCCCACTCCTTTTTTCTTGATACACTGGAAAATATTAAGGTACAACCCGACACTCTAATAATGGGTGATTTCAACTACCCTACCATTAACTGGGAAAACTACTCATGTATCAACTCTTTTGCTCAACATTTTCTGGAAATCATCAATTCCAACGCTTTGGATCAACTTTTCCACACCCTCACCAGGGGCAGCAATATCCTAGACCTGGTCATCACCAACATGGGTGACCGGTGTTCCACACCAGAGGTCAGCTCCTCATTGCTCAGATCCAACCACAAGCTAATCACCCTAGACATCCACATCCACACCCCACCCCCCATTAGGAAAACAGCCATAAAAAATTTCTCCAAAGCCAACTTCACGCTTCTTAAGACAGAAGTGGCAAACTTCACGACACCCATGCAGATGGACAATAGAGGTACAACTGCTGAATCCTACACAAATGCACTTTATAAGTACTTACATGAGTGCATGGATCATGCTATCCCTAACAGAACCAAGATGCTATCCTCCAAAAGAAGGAAGCCAATCTGGTGGTCTTCTGCCATAAACAAACTCTACAACAGAAGAAAGAAACTGTTTCAAAAAAGAGTAAAATTCCATGATTGGAGGAACTCCCTGGTCAGCCTCAGTAAGAAGCTGAGATCCCTCATAAAATCCTCCAAAGCTAGTTATGAAAACAAAATTGCCACTGATTCTAAAGACAACCACAAAGCATTCTATAGCTATGTCAAAAATCTCAATGGCAACACTCAGATCTGCTCTGAGTTACAGCACAATGACACTAAATATACAGAAACAACTGATATTGCCAACATCCTGGCAGATAGGTTCAGTGCTAACTTTACCCCTTCTCACCCCCTAAAGGGCCCATCTTTATACTGGAAGAATGCAAAGTTCTTGTAATCACGGCTGCACAGGTAAAAACTTCACTCTCCAAAGCCAAGAACACAACATCCATGGGACCTGACAACATCCCAGGCTGCCTTCTACATGAACTACAGAATGAACTGGCACCCCACCTAAGTACCATGTTCAATCATAGCCTCACCTCAGGCTTTGTGCCCATTGAATGGTGCACCATGACAGTTATCCCACTCCACAAAGGGGGGGGGGCACAACAGACCTCGGGACTTGGGAACTACCGCCCCATTAGCCTGATGAGCCTGGTCTGCAAGGCCATGGAACGTATCATCATGGAACTCATAAACAAAGACATTGGAGATCTCCAAACGCTAGACCCCACACAGTTCATGTTTGTAAAAGGCAGATCATGTCTCCTAAACCTGATAGACTTATTTGAAGTAGTCACCAAAGCCATAGATGAAGGTAAAGTGGTTCACACAGCCTATCTAGATCTTGCCAAGGCGTTCAACATCATCTCCCACTCTGGAATTATAGATAAACTCACTAAACTAGGTATAAATCCCTATGTCACAAGATGGGTTGCCAACTGGCTTACTGACAGAACCCACACCATGAAATTAGCAGACTCCAAATCAGACTTCAGACCAGTGACAAGTGGAGTACCACAGGGTTCAGTCCTGGGTCCTCTCCTGTTTGGTATCTACTTCTCTGAAGTACAGGCTAACACAGAAGGTCTTTGGCTAACTAAGTTCGCAGATGACTGCAAACTAGTAGCCATAATTGAAACTCCAAACGATGTGGACATCCTACAAAAGGGCCTCACTGAGACAGATGCCTGGTGTCAAAGACATAGTCTCAAGCTGAGTGCCAAAAAGTGCATTGTCATCCCCTTTGGTAAAAACTATGTACCCATGAACTACCACATAGGCGGTAGTCTACTTAACACCAAAAGTGTGATAAGAGACCTTGGGACACGGGTGGACAGTAGTCTCTCCTTTGATAATCACATTGCCACAGTGGTCAAGAAATCCTTCTACATGGCACACCTCATCACAAAAGGTTTTTCATCCCGAAAAAAAGAGGTCATTGTTCCCCTCTACTCATCACTCATTAGACCCATTATAGAGTACAATGCTCCTTTTGGTATGTACCTCACAAGACATCTACAACAACTGGAAAGGCCGCAAAAATACCTCACAAAGAGGATTACTGGCCTCAAACAGTTGCCTTACGCAGACCATCTCAAAAAACTCCAGCTTTACTCCGTCGCATATCACCTACTCAGAGGTGATCTCTGCCTAACATACAAAGCTATGTCAAACCCAGAGCTGTTGGACATGCTTGACTTAAAGAAATCCCAATCTCTCCAAGCTACACGCTCTAGGGACCTAAACCTTGTCACCACAATAAACAGAACATGCTGGAGGGATAGATTCCTGTCCCAGAGACTTCCCATACTCTGTAACAGACTACCTATCTTTGTCAAACAGAGCTCCTCATTAACACTATTCAAGAAAAATCTTGATGATTGGATGGGTAATAGGAAATTCACCCGGGGGATCACTTCTGTGGTTCCGCTTGACAGGGGCACAGGAAAGTAATTGTCTTGGGTGGCGAAAGCCAGGGTACCTTTTTGGCTAGGCTTGTATAGGCCCTAGGGCCAATAGCCTAGTACCTACCCATGAACCTATGAACCTATATGATATATATATATATATATATATATATATATATATATATATATATATATATATATATATATATGAAACAGAAAAAATAATACCAACGTGGTCCAAAGGTCCAGAAAAGGCAAAACCATAAATTGTAGAAAAGGTATAAAAGCACTCATAGCACTAATAATCCAAAAGCACAAATGACATAGTCCACTTCAAATAAAAGCCAAAACTTTTATTACAGCAAAAACGAGAATGGATAAGCACTTTCGCATAGGTCTACCTATGCTTCATCTGATCCTTAAAAACAATACACCAAAGGTGTTCTTTATAAGAGAACATTGTTAGTGTAAATGAGTAAACATCCATAGGCAATTAAGGCAAGCAAAGCCAATTAATTACATATTCAAATGATGATGACCTAGTGCTTCTTGAAATGTTTTTAGTATGCATGGCTTCTAGCTCAGGCTTAATACACAATGCAATGTTAAGTCCAGGATGATAATGTGCCTGCATCCTCAAAATCCACTTTAATTCTATTCTTTCTAAAAAAATATTGTGATTACCCTTCCTAGCATTTAATTGCACATGTGAAGTACCCTAAAGCTGAATGTATGTGTAGCAGAATCCATAATGTGTTTCGCTAATGCATTCAGCACATTATGGTTTTTGATATCATACATATGGCTGTAAATTCTGTCTTTTAAATGTTTTATAGTTTTCCCATTATAGAAACAATTACAGTCATTGCAGGTAGCTAAATATACCAGGTTAGATGTATCGCAGGTCGCATGAAATCTAGGTATAAAATCTATAGTCAAGCTTGGATGGTGATAAGCTATAGGCTTGCTGATAAAACAGCACATCTTACAATTGTTACAGGGATAAGTACCCAGAGATCCCTGTTCTATCGGTTGTATAGATCTCCCCCTACATAATAGCTGCTTCAGATTTTTGTTGTTCCTGTAGATAAAGCTTGGGGTGGTGCCTATAAAATTGACTGTGTATTTATTTACTGTTAGGAGATGCCAATTGCATCCAATTATATTTCGCATACATAGATTATCATTGCCAAATTTAATAATAAAACTCACTTTATCATTCCTAGTTTTTACACTACCTCCATTAGTTTTATTGAATACATCATTTCTTATAGTTTTAACATGTGTACTCTTATATCCCCTGTCAATAAAACAATTTTCCAAGATATCAGCTTCAGTATTGAGAACATCATCTTCCTTACAGATTCTTTTCAGTCTGTTAAACTGCCCTCTGACTATATTGGGGAAAATGTGTCTTGGATGCATACTGCTGTGATCTAACAGGCTGTTTCGCCAGCAGGATTTTTGAAACAAGGTGGTAGTTAGCCATCCTTCCATATCTTTATGGATAGAAACATCCAAGAAATCTTCTTTTTCAGAAGAAATTTGTACTGTAAACCTAAAAAACTCTGTAGTTGACACCAGATAGGTTAAAAATTCAGATAAAACTGAAAATTCACCATCCCATATTAAAAAGATACCATCAACAAAGTGCCTATATAGTTTCAGATGCGTGCTGAAAACACTATTAAAAACATTCTGTGTTTCCCTATAACAAACAACCAAGTTTGCGCATGAGTTCGCACACGGTGTACCCATTGCTACTCCCTATAATTGTAAATAAAGGTCTTGAGTGTACAGAAACACATTATTTTTTTAAAATCAATTCTAATAAAGTGCAAGATAAAGTTATCTGGTCATTATCTACATGACCCACTGTTTTCATAACTTGTCTAACTGCTTTGATACCATAGTCATGAGGGATGGAAATAAATAAACTTTATATATCCATCGATACTAATAAACAGTCACATAATGCACAACTCTTTCTATACGCATCTAATTAATCTAAAAGCTGAATGGTATCCTTTAAAATAGTTGGAATCTTTAATACCATAGGTCCCAGAACACTTTCAAAAAAAATAGTCATATTTTCAGTGGCCCAGCCACTACCAGAGACTATGGGTCTCATGGGTGAATTTTCTAAGGACTTATGCACTTTTGGGAGGCCTTTGATATAAGGAATAGTAGGATATTCTATATCTAAATAATAATATAAACCTTCATCAATCTATTTACAAATAAGGAGATCATACATCACATCTTGTATATTCCTAATAATGTTTTCATATTGTATGTTATCAATCTTCCTATATGTGATATGGTCTCCAAGCATAGAATACATAGCTTCATTATAATCATGACTGTTCATAAGAACAACAGCACCTCCTTTATCCACTGGAGTAATAGTCAGATTTGTATTCTTTTGTAATATACTTAAGGCCTGCTTCTCTTCAGAACTCAAATTATAATAATTTACTTTGTGTGTATCATAAAAACATTGCATATCTCTCTCTCACAGACTTTTATGAACATATCTATATGAGAAGGTAATGGTGGAATGTACAAACTTTTCTTCTTATAAACATTGTGCTCTATTATAGGTTTATCTTTAAACAAAAGCTTCAAAGTGACATTTCTGCCAAACAATCTTAAGTCAGTTAATAGTTCACTAGCATCAGTAGAAGCTGTCGGAATAAAAGTCAAACCTTTATTTAATAGAGAGCTCTCTGCTTCAGTTATTACGTGACTGGATAAATTAATCCATAAATTCTTCATTTCCTCTGTCTCCAATTCGATGTAGATTTCTCCTCTGAGTATTTTTTTTTGCGCCTCCATCTGCTCACTGAGAGTGTCTGGGAAAAAGTCCGTTGTCTAACAGGCAATGGCAAAAAATGTTCCATTGTCTGTGGAACAAATTGTTTAGGTCTAGCTCCATTGTCCAATCTCCAGTCCACTAGTTGATTAGGACGGGGAGCGGAGTCAAGCACAATAAATTGTTGTGTATCAGATAAAGGGAATGATTCTAACACATTGGATTGCTGCACCCCTGACTGTGCCAAGGTATTTGTATCCACAGTAGCAACAGATCCCTTCCCATCCGCATCATTGTGTGTTAAAGGCACCCTGGAATCAATATTATTGGCAGTAGTAGAAGGATTAAAGGCTCCAGATGTGTCTGGGCGACCATGGTGTTCACTTCTGGGCCAACTGAAGACATTACCAGAGCAAAAATCATTGTGATCTCTCTGCAGTTTATGTTGTTTAGTCTGCCTTAACTTTTTTCTTGTATAGAGAAATGTTCATGTATATGTTATCTAACATGTCTCTATGTATATCACCTTGTTATAAGATTAGTTCAGATTATTGAGCTTCAATAGATTCTTTCAGCTCTTGCTCCAGTGGTTGAAAGTAATCTATAATTAGCTTCATGTAACTGAAGCTTAAATCGAGATTCATTTGCTGTCATTGCCTTAAGAGTTCAGGATGGGAATTACCATAGGATGGCAGACACAAAACACGCATTCCCTTGGGGATAATATGAAACTGCAGGCACACCTCTAAGTGCCTGTGTTGCCAAGTGTAGCATTTCAATTTGTACAGATTATTCTAAAATTCTGTCACCTTTGACATGAAATGTCGTAGGTCCACAGTCTCAGAACTTGATAGTATCTCATCATTTTCCACATTTAGATCCAAGGATAAAAGCGGATTGCCAAGCATTGCCATCTCTACATGTATTACGTATTATGTAATATGTATATATATATATATATATATATATATATATATATATATATATATATATATATATATATATATATATATATGCATTTCCATACACTTATACATTTATACCTATGTACAACACATGACTAATGTTAAAAAACCTTTTCCCTACTGTTGAATGACTCTGCTGAATGATATGTTTGAAAAAACATCAGATGTATCTATAGCTCAGATGGCTTAGTGGTAAATTGCCATAGTTATGGGGTGCAGGTGCCTGTGTTCAAGACTTGCAGCAGCTGATTATTTTGTGCTGGGCAAAACAAGAGCTGTTGGATACAGAGTGATTAAGCCATTTTTAAGCAGTTGTAAGTGGGTTTGAGCAGGTTTGCATGGCGGTAACCAATGCTAACGTCTGGTTAACTTTGCTGACAGACAGCCTTAAAAGTGCTTAATCTGTGTAGGCAGCATTTAGCACTGCGCGAACAGCTTAGTCCTGCTTACTACTGCATACTCCCACTTACCCCCATGCTAATTTCTTTAAAAGAAAAGAAAAAAGGGGTGATAGGACAGTAGTGAAAAAGGGGGCATGAAAAGGGAAAAACAATATGAAAGATAACTAGGGATGTGCAGGATGGGCGTAGGGAAGGTCCATAGTTGTCCATTTCTTCTACAGCAACAGCTGTGCATATATACTGAATTTGGAGGTAAATTTGGACACTCAAACCCTTGTGAGAGGGATGAGGACAATGATAATGTGTTGTGAAGTGAATTAGATCAGATTACAAGTGTCCCATGGACACGTGTGTGAAATGGACAGCTATGTATGGGGCAACATTTTTTTTGGGGAGGGCAGATTGCCCTTTTTGTAAGGTGAGAGTGGGATGTTGGGGAAGGATAGTAGGCATATTTGGGGAGGTAGGTTGAGTAGGAAGACAGACAAGACAGACAAGACAGACAAGACAGCATAGAACTGCTGTATATGACACATGTGGGGGTAAACACCTTGCACCGAGAAGGGTGTTTGGTAATTGGAAGCCCGCGAGCCCCCAAATGGATACAGTGGGACTGAGGTCCCCACCTATGGGCAGTCACCACTGCACCTTCATGGCTCTGAAGGTGGCTGTGCTGGGGGGCTGAACAAGAGGGGCAGGCTGACCTTCTAAATGTGCCACTCAGCCCTCAAGCTGGTGTAGTGATCTCCTAATTCCTGGTGGAGCTTGCTATGCATCAGATCCTGGACCTGGCTTCAGGTGACAGGATCCTGTCCACACCCATGCCCGGGGGGGGCAAGGCCCATTCCCTGAGGCAGTTCCACCCAAAGGTGGTGTAGGACCAGCAGACGAGGAGGTCCCGGGGTGGGTCCCAGACATGCTGAGGCCCAGTGCCATGGCCAGATGAGGCAGGAGAGGTGGATCCACTGGGATCAGCTTTCTCAGACGTGCTTTGATGTTGCAGTTTTAGAATATATGTTGGTCAGTAATGGTAAACACATTCCAGGATTAGTTATAACAGCATGCATGACTATTCCCATTAACCCAAAACAACAGATTTGGAACATTTGCATAGCAAACAGAACACATGCATATATGGAACCACAATGGGCATTACACCAGCATGCAGGTTATAGTGATAGCAACACACCACCAATTATAGTATTTGAACAGGGTACATTAATTGGAATACATTTCAACATTTGTAGAACAATAGGACACGTCCCAACAGTAGGTTTGGTGGAAAACATACCCTTTCATTTATGTGTTTAGATTACTGGTGAAGATAAGGTGGGGAAGAGAGAGAGATGTCAATTAACAAATGTAGATTCTTGCAGTGGTCACAGCTTTAATGATTATTGCTCTAATCATTACTCTACAGGTATTATTACAACAACCTATGGCCTTGGGTTGGGCAGTGGTATGTTTGTACACAGTGTATAATTGCAGCCTTCTTATAGATACTTTATACCTTCTCTTACCTGGAAGACCTGTGGAGGGAATTTATGTCAACACTACCTGACTGTTTCTGCACACATTCACAAAATCCTAGTTGAAAATATGCATACAGCTTACTACCACTCCCAGGATTCGAACTGTGGCTGTTTCTGCTAAAAATACAACACGCTTGTGTTTCATCAAAAGGAGCTATTGAGAAACTGATGTTTCTTTCTTGAATGATTTCTGTCTCATTCTCTCTTTGTTGTACAATTTGACCTAGTAATTACAACATTCTCATACATACATTCCTATACATACCTTTTGACATAGTACAGTGTGGAAAACAGTGGTTAACACATTATCTTTCAGATATCAAATCTTGGTGCATGAACATTTCATATCAGTTAATCTCATGTCTTACAGGGGCACTACCTTTGTCAGATGAGACTTGATTGTTTAATGCTTTCAGAGCTATAGTTGCTATGCATAACCTGTACACATTTCAATTCATACCATACCATAGTAAACACAACCAGTCCAGGGGTTTGAATTTTATTGAAAGGCAGCTACAGTTTTATTTATATATAACCTATATGAGACTATTACTGTAATATTGTCTGGTTAATTCAGTGCAAACCATACCCATTGTTACTTCTGCCAGGTGATATTGTACTCCTTTATATTTATTTGGTATAAATACTACAAGCTAGATTGTTACTCACTAGTCTTGTGACGCAGCCTTTGCAGCCTGCTTGCATGGGCTTCCTGGTTCACAGCCCACTCAGCTGGAACTGTAAAGAAGATAAGAGAAACATCTATGCATACCTATCCATCACATACACAGGCTGGACTTTGGTAAGCAGTTATTGATATGAATGCTTAGACATGCCAAGAGCATCACTCGTCTGCCATGCTTCTTGGACCCACTGGTTCAAGAGTTCCCTCTTCCTCCACTTCAAGTCAGTATAGTGGTGCCGGACCTACTCACCAGTCCTAGGAATGCCAGTGGCACTGTAAGATCATGGGCGAGACTTTCCCAGGCCTCCACTTTGTATTGGGAGCCCTGGTACTGGTCCTGCAGCAGTCTCACATCATGGTTTTTAACAAGGAGTACTACCATGACCTTGGACTCCTGTATGCCCCAGCAATGTGCCCAAAAGTGCATACCCTCTGCAAGACCTGCCATACTGCCTACAGTGGGGAGTTACAGCCAGTTATGAGCTGTATTCCCACCTGCAAGGTTTAAATACAACTGATTTCCTGCCCTTTACCATGACTGCATGGTTTTGAATATGCTGAGCTAAGTTAAGCTATGGGCAAATCTGCTTAGCTAATGTTGGTAGTGCTTAAAGAGACAGGTTCAGCACTGCTTACCAATGGGCAAATCCACTTAGCTGGGCTACTCATTGCTTAGCATTCATATTTAAGCAATACTTATACCTGGTTAGCATAGCTGTGCAATGCTCAGCATTGCTTATGTTTTATTTTATAGACATCAGCTGTATGGGATTGATTCATGATTCCTGACCATATTATAATCTTGTTTACCTTCCCTGACATCCTCTTATGTGCTTTCATTACATTTATTCTTGTGTGACTATACTGTATGGGGCACTTGCGTTTATATGGGGGTTTCACAACTTTATTACACTGACACCTCACATCTGGATCTACTACATTACTCTGGTTAACAAATATATGTTATTTATTACCTAATTATTAAAAACATAAATTATGCACTGTTTTCACATGTAAAACACTAATTGGTTTCACTAGGGATCCAACCGAGAACGCCTACTTACAAAGCGAACACTCTAACAACTTTGTTATTTTCACATTGCTACATTTTGAAATATATTCCTAATTATCCCCTTATGATATGTAAGCTGGCCTGAGCAGAGCTGCATGATGCGCACACCCACTCAGCTGCATTTAAACTTTATTCCGGACTGAAAAAAAATTAAACTGTTGTGTTTTAGTTTTGTAATGTAAGGGTATGCACATTGCTTTCTGCAACATTATCTGTGGGTAGCTGTGCTTTTCAAATGGTGATGACATGACAGGCTTTGCATTTGAGACTCCTCGGACACTAACAGTATCCACAATACCTCTCAACTGTACAGATCTTCACAGAATGTCAAGATTTTTGCCTTATATTTTTGGTCCATTTGTCATACAATTGTGGCTTTCTGGCAGACTAGTGGCAAAGCATTAAAGACTGCAGTTAGTAAATAATATCAGACATTTGAGTTTTATACTTCGTACCTTTTGGGTAATTCATGCTAATGCGAAGTCTGTCATTCTATCGACTTTATAAGTTTGTGAGAGCAATATCTTACATTTGCCCCTATTTGCCCCTTTGTTTATATGGCTTTGTCCAGATTTCTTGTGAGGTTGAGTGTTACTGGTGTCCGAGGACACTCTTGCTACATTTACATTGCTGTACGGCAATTATGGAGTGCAGGAGGCATGTGTATGGTGAGAACACTGCTCTCAGACACATCCCCATGTGCTCGTACACAGAACCACGTCTGTATTACAGCACGGCAGCACGCCTTCATGAATATGCATGGCGTGCTGCCATGCTGCATGGGAATGGTCCCTTCCATGCAAGAGCAAGGAAGTTTGCTGAATCCCGGGGAGAATGTTTGTTTAGGTTAAGATATAAAAGCATCAAACCAGAGCTGTTAACAGTCAGAAACATGAGCCTGGGATTGCTGCACAGATAATCCCATTCTGATGTCTTCAGGTCTCACAATGTCCCAAAAAACCTTGTAATTCATTTTTAACAACTGACTGTAGAGGAAGATAGAGAAAGCTGGAATCCTGATGCAACCAACCACATAAACAAAGCCACAATGAGTTTGAAACTTCATGGCCCTTTTTCAGTTGCAGAAGTCCACCAAATTATAACAAACTGATGTCCAGAATTCTCCGAGTTACCAACCTCCTTATTCAAGACTGGGACAAATAAATACATCAGAATATAAGTAGTCCTAAGGCACTAAACAACGCAAGAGCATCAACAAAGGATTCAATATCTCCAAGCAACTGAAGCAGAAATTATATTCAAACCTGTAGGTACAAAAAAATGCATCTATAATGTATCTGTGCAAGATAACAAAACACTGCTATACTTAGAAACAGCTCAAAGCATCAGCAGGAAAAATATCTTGCAACAGCTGAGAGCTAATCAGGTACCCAAGTAGTACTAGAGTAAACACTTGGATTTCAGAAGCAAGCAAGCTGACTGTATATTTGTAAACCTTTGTACTACTTACAGGAAAAGTGCATGCTAATACATACCAGGAGCATAACAGCAATAACATGTATACAAGAAAAAAAAAAAGATATTTTATATTAGTACAACATACAATAAAAATAAGGGTCCACTGTGTTATAATACAGTTAACTGCAGCATTCTATAACTATATGTTGGTTGACTGCTATGAATTTGTTATATTTAAGCTAGACCATTTAGATAAAAAAATTCATATATTACCTACCAAGCAATGGATCATAGGTTAGGTTCATAGTAGGCTAACTGCCTTTGTGGGCCATTTTAAGCCTAGCTAATTACCTCATGCGAGAATCAAACGCTGCACCTTGTGTTTTCAAGGTAAACAACTAAACCATTATGCTAACCTCCCACCCCACATCAGACTACTTTCTATACTATTTATAGGAACTGAAGTTTGCATTGTATTCCAACCTGTAAAGGGAGACAAAATAATGTTATTATGGTCAGATATTTGTACAAGAACTGGAACAATGTAAAGCCATAAACAAGAAGGTGCAGGAATGTAACATTTTCCAGTATATTACAGAGACAGCAGTGTAGTAAAAATCCATAAAGCAGGTACAGCCATCAGCAAAAATACTTGGCACATTTTATACTTTGTTTAGGAAATTAGCTTTAAAGTAAGTCTATAGTTCAATATTATTATGTACCATTGCTTGTAAGTAGTCACACAAATGAATATCATCTAATAGAAAACAACTGTCAAGTACCCTAAATGTTTTCTTTGCATGCAAAAATATTAAATACTATCAACATAAAAGATGAGTGTCTCAATTTAATGTGTACATTGAACCATTATAGGTGTCAGAACTTATAACACCATATTTCCTTTATCAAAATTATTGATGCAGTCAAATTATTATTT
>NC_056732.1:81916065-81918565 GCF_019279795.1 Protopterus annectens | reverse complement strand
ATCCGAGGATGACATTTTCAACCATGAAGAATCCAACCCTCTTGACCCACACTGATGGCTTCTTCGCAGAAAAATGCTACTTCAAATACCTGGCTAAAGGAACCTGACATTCATCAACAGATATATAAGGCAGGTTGGCATGATAGATTCATATCCCAGTACATCCCTCAACTATGAAACAATCTTCCACTACATTCAAGCAAAGCAGCACCCTTGTCACATTCCAGGTAAACCTAGATAACTAGATGGGCAGTCTCAAATTCTCCCTGGTCTGTTTTGTATTACCCTTCTTGAGGCTGAAGGGAACATTTGAATAGGGGCCATTTGCTTGGTTTGTAATAGTCTGCAAACTGGTTGCTCATTACTACCTATGAACATATGAACCTATGAACGAGATACTATATGAAGCTTTCAGAAATGACAGCCTACCTACAAAACTGTATCAGGATCAGACTAATATTCTTTTGTTTCATATGGTAAGAATGCATTGCATTTGTAATGCTTTGCTTGTATATATGAACATTCACAGAAATGAGGTAAATGAATGGCAGTACTACTTCTGCTGCCCTCACACAGGAGTTAGTTAACAGAATTCACCTCTCTTCTTCAAACTGCACTGTACTGTTTTAAAACCAGGAAGTACTCCCTTCCACGAAAGGAAACTCTAATGTAATAGTTAAGGTGTGTAACTCGCAGATACAAGGCGCAGGGTTTGATTCTCACCTCTGATAGTGAAACTGGCAAACCTTAAAAGCTTCTGAACGGCAGCTATCCTAGTACTTATCTATGTGTTTAGCTAGGCTATACCATATATAACATATAATGCACCATACCTGTCAACCTGGAAACATCAAAAATTTGGACAAGGACCATGAAAAATAGGTACAAATCCGCACACTGATTAACATATAATTTGCATACATAATTATGTAACCCCACCCACTCCAATGGAATTGTGGGATAAACAAACGCAAACTGAACAGAACTAAAATATGGCATCAGAGCCCCCCTGCAGCCATTCCAATGCCTCAGTACCTGGTTATTTTGCCCTATTTACCATAAACACTATAATGTGCATACTGCTTTCCTTCTACAATGTTTATTTGGATTCATTTAAACATTTTATTTTATATTTTATAGCATAAACACTATTCGACCTCTGCTAAACAAAGCAATACAGTCTCACAATGAAAATAGACCTGGCATTAACTTCTCTGCCGAAACTCACATTCATTGAAACAGCATTGATACCCACATTCAAAGAAAATGCATCGGGCCAGTGGTGGATAAAGACTAGCTTTGGGGTGTTTTTAAATCATACCCCCCTTGCACTCAAAACATACATGTGTTCTTGATACACCTTCCTGACAGTATTGAGTTATATTCCATGTATAATACAGCACACTTGTTACAGCGCATTTTAGAAGTAAAAATCACATAATTCCACATTAAGGAGATATATAACTAATGAAGAGGTTGCTGCAGCCTGCAAGCAAACAACTTAAGTCGTCATTGTTTCATCTACAAATAAAGTGCCTGTTGCCCTTGAGATATAAATTGCATATGTTGCATAAAAAAATGCTAAGCTAGTAATATTACAACAGAGAATGGATGGCAAACTGATAACAGGCTCATAATTACTAGGTATCTCTGCCAAAAAGGACATTTTCAAGGCTGCAAAGTACAACAGAATACAGTGTCAGCAATCTATCTACATGCTGTGGGACTAGTACCCACAGCCTTCTATATCAAAAACAAGTATTCTGTCTGTCATACTACTGACAACACAAACACACCATAAGCAGCATTACACATCTCTCCCCCTGAAGACCTATGCAGCATAAGAAATCTGTAAATAGCCAAAATTTATTGGGAAGGGGACAAAAGCCCAAAACCAGGGACACAAACATTGCTTGTATGATCTTAGAAAAGTTGCTGCTATAAAATGTTTTGTGTTACCAACCATGCATTTCCTGACAGACAGAAAGACAAACTTAAATGGCTATGATTATTTAGTGAATTAAGTTCTCACTGGATTTGCCAGAAAATAATAATTTTAAGAGGAACAGACCAAAAGTACATATGAGCCAAACATTCCAGACAGAGAGAGAGAGAGAGAGACACAGACAGAGAGACAGACAGACCATGAACAGCCCTTATAAAATGCAGATAACACAGCTTGAACAGACCTTGCAGACTGCTTAATTGCAATTGGCTAATGGCTTGAACAGAGCGGACCTTACAAAGAATTGGCTAATGGCTTAAACAGACTGACCTTGCTTAAAATGTAAGGTGTAAAGTACACAACACTTTGGCCCAGCAGCACATAGTTCTTTCATACTTAAAAATAAATGCAGATAAAAATTGGGCATTAAACTCAGCTCTTTCTTATGTAAGACAAATAGATACAATTGGCTAATTGCTTGAACCATTGAATGCACTTTCATAAACACAGTTCTTGGACTTGAATCACAGCAGATAAAAAAATACACTAATTGGC